>NC_088604.1:11735269-11992769 GCF_036013475.1 Columba livia
TTTATAAGGTACCCGGAAGCATTCCCAGACACTGAAACTCAGCCTGTGCTCTTAAATTGTTAGCATAGCCCCTGGCATGGCTTTGACTCACCCCAGCTAGCCCCCTCCCAAGCATTCCTAGACAATATGCAGTAGTTTGTATGGGTGGGGGACCATCCCCAGGAGGCAGTTTGAGTGGAGTTACAATTTAAGCTAAGAGACCTTAGTTTTACAGATGTGGTCAAACTGTGCCACTTGGCCAGCACAGAGGTCTTGGCACAGTCTAGTTTACTAGTGTAAATGTTACTTGAAACTTCCAAGATCTGTCCACACGTAGAGTCAGTTCTGTTACAGATTAGATTCTTTTTCTGGAAAGATTTCTAGCTGGTCTATTGCAAGTGTTTGTAAGATTACTATTCTGAAAACATTTTAACATATATTTAGCATTTCTGGCATTTCTGTGTTTCACAAATGTCTCTAATCTACCTGACTATACAAGATGTATAAACAAAGCAGGATTACGAACAGATCTGGAATGAGGAGACATCTCCAAGGCCACACACACCCCCATACCCTCATATGCCTTTTCATTTTGATTCTACCTATGTGTTGTATTTTTTTTCCCCAAAAATATCGCAAGTGAGGTCCAAGTCTGAATCTTTTGTAGTCACACTGAGTCTACAACTTAGAGGCCTAAAACATGTTAAGGATAAGAATAGTTATGAGCATTTTCCAGCTCTATTTTACCTCTTCAATAACAGCATGCACATGAAATGTCTTGTTATTGTAATTCCCTCATAAAGATTCATCTTGCTAGAGCTGCATCATCTCTGAAAACATGACTCAACTACAGATATTGGTACTTAGTGTTGAGATTTTACTCTGATGTAGCTGAGAACAGAACTGTTCGCTAACTATTTGTCCTTTTGCTTTTATGAGCAAATCTTGTCTATGCTTAGAAGTGGCAACAGTCAAATAAAGGTATATGTATCTTTTTCTTTGCTTCCCAGCTGCAGTTATACCCACCAACCCTTCCTTTTTGTGTAAGAGTATAATCTGAGCAGAAAAACATTAGTTAAGACCCTTAAAAATATTTTTAAGAAGGCTTGCTTGTAGGTTTCTACCAAGAAAACTCTTTATGTATAGGCAAGAGTTAATGTTCATACATACTGAGTAAACAGAAAATTTCCTCTCTGAAGATCAGCAACTTATTAGACTCAGTCTCAAAATATGTGAGGGGATTTTCCAGAATAGTTCAACATTAAAAATTCTGAACAATGTCTTTTATTGTCATGAAGACAGAGTATAGGCAAAGCCTTCTTAAAAGTCTTCGTATTTCCTAGGTGCCTTAGGCAGTTGTCTTTATGCAAAGCAAGTTACAGTGGAGTTATCCATTGTAGACAAAAGCATCTACTTTTTTTTTTGTTGTAGAAGTTGTATGAACGTCTGCCTCACATGACAGATCCATCTTCATCTCTTCTGACAGTTTAGGTCTTCAGAAGATCTTTCATCACCAAAGAGTAAGACATGTTAATACTACTAGATTTGGCACAGGATTTCTACTTTTGGGTAGAAAAGCTCAACTGATTACATTAGTTTAGCTACTGTAGTTAGAAATACTACAGTATAATTTTGGAAATAGTGTATAATGCATGAATTTGTTGCTCTTAAGGTGTAATTGACTTGCTTAGGAAAAGTGTAACCTAAGAATTACCTCCTAACCTATGAGACAAGCCTTTCTGGCAAGAGGTAAATACATTCCAGATGAAGTCAGTTTTATGAAAGAGAACAAAAATGGGACAGGAAGGGGAGAAATGGAGCAATAGATAGATATATAACTGAGGTTCAGTTACAAAAATCTTGGAAACTCACAGCCTAACAGAATTGTGAGTTGCATCCTTGGGTGTTTCTTTGCTTTATGACAGATGTGAAGTCAAAGAAAAGTGTGGGTACTCACTGAGTGTTTAAATCTTGCACATTGTCCTTCCTTCCTTCCTTCCTTCTTCCTTCCTTCCTTCCTTCCTTCCTTCCTTCCTTCCTTCCTTCCTTCCTTCCTTCCTTCCTTCCTTCCTTCCTTCCTTCCTTCCTTCCTTCCTTTTTTCTCTTGGATTTCCTGCTCTTATCTCAAATATAAGATGGGGATAATGATATTTTGGGTTTGTATTTCAGGCCTAGAAAACTTAGAAACAAGTTTGGTCAGTGGCAACAGTTGGTCTACCTGCTTAGTCCACAAAACAGAGCATGGTGCATACATCCATGAACTAAGACATTGTTATGACCATTAGTTTATTATACAACCAACATAGATGTATCATCACATTGCTATTCCTCACCTAACTATTGCTCCTGAGAACTCAGGCTTCTGAGTTGGACACTGAAGCTTTAGGGACCAAACTAGGATCATGAAATGAAGAATGGATCCAAAACGTCACTTAATGCTAATCCTCACGTTGCCTCTTAACACTACGGTGGAGTTAGAGACATACTTTCAGGAGTTGTGCTCTGATCCCAGATCACTTCTTGGGTCATGAAAGGTGGTAAGAGAATATTTTCTTCATGATCACTGTTAAAATGACCTGTCTTGGTACCGGTGGACTTTCAATATCAAAGAAAGTTATTGCACTAAAACACCTCACTGTGCCTCTCAGTACTCAATGCTGCTTTTCAACTGGCAGAAATACTGAAGTCTGTTGCCTATAAGATTCCAGAGTGTTAAATCGTAGATCAAATATCAAACCTAACAGAAAACCTTGCTATGCACATATTAAAAAAGCCAAACCCCAAAAACTTTCAATTTTCATATTGTCCAAAGAGCTGAAAAAAATTCATTTATGTATCTTTTATTCCTCATCTAAAAGAGAAACCTACTTTAGGGCAAAAATGAATTCACTAGGAAAAATTTCTGAGGGAATGCAAGTACAAATATTTTAATAGAGTTCTCTGAATCTTGTTGAGCTGAATAAAAATACTAATATATCCAGAAAATCTGAAAAACAGCAACAGAAAAAAATATAGTAGAAGAAACTACTTTTCAGTTATAACTAGTTTGTAGTCATAAACTATTTTATTACAGTGAGAATTTACATTTTGTGTAAGAAGATATAGACTGGGGGGAAAATATACTAATAAAAAATCTTAAATTAAATCAGACAAAGCCAATTTAAAAAAAAAAAAAGGCAATCCTATTGCAGCTTAATTTAACTTCATGTTAGGCAAAACAATCTGTTGAGAATTTTACAAAACATATAAATGTTATCCTCCATGTCTGGGGTTGATTACATATTGTGTCTCATGGTACTATTTCACAAATTATTTCACTCCTAATCTGTTTGTTGAGAATTGTGCCTCAAAAGTTCTACAGTCAAATAAAACCAAAAATAAGGTGCACATGACTTAACAGTAAAGGCAGTTAATAATCTGAAAAAAAAATGCTGACAAAAATTGCCTATTATCCATCACTGGGAGTTTTTCCATCAGAAATGGGTGACTACGAGATACAGGCTAACATGAACAGAAGCGATCAAAAATGTAATGCAGGGTCAAAATTCCCTGTAGTCTTAAAAATCCGGAATCTTTCCATTGGTAGTCACCAAGATGTGCTACATTGGTCAAGAGCAGTTCATCAGTGGAACAGAGAAACAGAAATCACCAGCTTTGTTTTGCATTTACATGGATGAATTTGAATCTTATAGGGCTGAAGAACAGTATTTATCAAGCAGATACTTAAAGGATGCAGTTGAACTCAGTTTGTTGATCTCTGTCATCCAGTATCATGAAACACTCTACAGTTGTCAGGGTTAGAGCAAACCCCAGAAAGTCAGTAACAGTTTACAGTATTTATTAAGAAAACAAACAATTCTTAAAATATTTGACATCACACAACAGCATATGTTATTAGCCCTTTGGCACTGTGTGATGTGACCAGAATTTCCTCCTGCTTTGGACTGCCTTTTACACTTGCTCAGATTTCTTAAGACGTATTGTCAACTGTCTGCTCTCAGAAAAATTAACCTCAATTGAATTATCTTCCCTTCCTTGGTAGTTAATCCATTCTTTTGCCTTTCTCCATATCTGTATCTGTTATATCTCTTTGAACATTTCACAATACATTTATGATGTTTCTAGTGCTGTTTCAGTGAGAAATTTTGACAGCTCCTGTGATATCTCTGAGATGCTGGGCTTGGGACATGCAAAAAAGGTTCTATTTTAACAAAATCCCTTGCAACATGTAAGAGAGAAACAAACTGGATGACTTCTGGCCTCATTCTTATCAGTGCTAATTTTGCAATTGCTTTCAAAAGGTTCATTCATCATTTGGTCTCCATTCCACCCAGTTTTGGGATGAGGTACTACCTGCATTTGCATAAGCCTGTAAATTTGACAGGCAATCCATTTTTAGGCAACTGTAAGCAACTCCTTTACACTTTTGCTGTATATCACAGCTGGAAGCAAATACATCAAATCAGTTTTTATTAACACATGCAGAATTATTTTCTATTTCCCCTTGGTAGATTTTTTTCAGAGTTGACAATTTCCTTCACTATCAATTTGTTAGTAAAATCTAAGCATCTTCATCCAGTGCTCCCAGCCAACTGGAAGTAGAGCCTAAGATATCTAAATAAGACATTTCTGCTTTTACTGACATCTTAGCCAACATCTCCTCTTGCTCAGCCTTCTCCTGCCAGCTACAAAAGTCCAAAAAATCCAAATACAACAAGGTCTCACCCCTATTCTTAACATGAACTGGTATTTTCTAGGTTACTCAGAAGTCGTAGTTAGCAAAGAGAGGTCTTAGACATTATGTTCTCTGAGCTATACAACCAATCTGTACAAACACGGCTCTGATGCAGTTTCCTTCTTGGCTCCAGTTTCTGCTTCAGTGGTAAAGAAAAGCATCACAGTTAAATACACTTGCCATGTACACCGTACAGTAAATCAGAGATCCTACTGTTCAAAATATCTCCTGCAAAGATCCTTTTAAATACCCATGATGTCATATATTTAAAATCTTGACTTCTTTTTGATATGTCCAGATCCCTTCTAAGATGGCATTTCCGAATATCTTCACTAGTTATCTCTTTCTTACAGATGCAAAAAAGAAATAATGTTAGACATTAACTGGGCTCAATAAATGTTTTAAAATTTAGCATCCCTTTCTCTAAAACACAATGTATGGGATTTCCTACTACTTCATCCATCTTTCTCTTCCCCCCGGGTGGCTGGGAAGGACCATCCCATCTTGGCTCTGACCCTCCACTCCTGCTACTGTTGTTGATATTGCTGCTGACTCTCTGTTGCCATGATTGATGTCTTGCTGAAAAGCACATAAATCATGTCTGTTCATAATGGTTAATGTTAGTATTTGCATGTATTAGGCATGTTTTTGCTCTAAAACACTTAGCACCATGTGTGCTGCATTCATTCTGCTACCTCAGGGTTTTTGAGGGAGGGGAAGGGAGTTTGCCATTTATAGATATTTTTGTTTGGGCAGTGGGAAGAGCAGACCGTTGTTAAAAACCTATCCAGATGAAAAGGGATGAACTTTGCAGCTGCAACACAATTCACTCAGACTACAAGACCCTACAGGATATATTGTCTGGCCGACAGCATATCAGCAGCTGCAAACAAAGATGTATTTGCAGTATCACTGGATTTTGACCCATGCACTGGCGTATGAGTGCAAAAGAAAGATGTTCCTTAACCCCAAAGGCTTTTAATGTCTTACACAGACTTTTGTGGACACCTGACCTTTTACAGATGACTTTGAAGAAGGTGCAATTCAGATTTTATACATTTTACTAGTATAATCTCTTTTTCCCCCTATTGGCCTGAAACAACCAAGAAACTGTTCTTATTATTTCATAATATAATTATCAATCATGGATACTTCATTTCTGTCCTCTCCAAAAGTTCTCTTAAGGGAATAATTTGTCCCAGAATTTGGCAGCCCGGACAGCCTGCAGTTTATACGAATCCTCCTGATGGGAATGAAGTCCTGGCAGCTGATGGAATCGCAGAGGTATGTGAAAGTCAAGGCTGAAGAAAATCCAGACTCAAACCTCCAAATCTGGAGAGAGATTGTCCCTTTGGGGATCTTCAGTTCTTCGATAGCCCAGGTCATAGAGACAGTCTGTGACCCCCCCATGCAGTTGTAGGAAAGAAAGTCAATGACAGGAATTATATTCTCCTTTGTAAAAAAGGTTGTTTTCTTTACAAAACTAGAATTGGAGAGCAGATGTCCTACCTGGCATTTTCCATTTGTGATGATAATAGTTTTACTTTTTACTATTAAATTTTTAGGACAGTCCCTGGTGTAGCTTTGGCCCAGGCCAACTCGTACTATTCCAGAAGATACTCTTTATAGCTTGCAGCTTAACACAGGTCAGATACCATTTTTATATGATCACTTCGCATTATGTAGTTTTTAGCTTCCCTTTAGACAACATTAAGGAATCTGTATATACTTTTATTCTTCCAGCAGCCACCTTAATACTAAAAGATAAAGACACTGTAGTGCAGTAAAACATTGAAGAATGGAGTCCAGTGTCATCTAAGTGGGCATCTTTCAAACAAACTTTACAGTAGAAGCTGTGATACAAGTCCAGAAGAAGCACATGCATTTACAAAAATGGAAAACAGTTTTGTGGAAATTTACATTCTAGGGAGAGACTCCTTTTTTTTCAGAGGGTTACATTTTTCTAAGCCATTTTGCAAACATACTTATTGCTCTATAATATTTTTCCATTAAGTAAAGGTCTACATTACAGAGAAAAGTAGTCATCAGAAGTCCTTATGATGAAATAGATCCGTACCCTCTACCCCTGGGAACTGAACCCAAGCTCTTTGGCATAACAGATGACAGTGACTCTTGTAAATGTCAGTGCTGATTAATTAAGGGCCTTGCCTGGACATACCTATTAAAGAAAAGATGTCGTTTATTTCAAAGGGAATTTTGTTTGATTAAAATGAAATGCTTAAACATAATGTAATCAAAACTAGCACTAAATTTAGAAAATGCTAGCCTCTGAAATTATGCAGGACCATCCTTCAAACAAATCTTTCCCAGGCCAAAATGGCATATGAACCATACTCCAGAGACAAAGACTATGGATGTTTGCTCAGGCTTATTTAGACTTAAATACAGTGCTGTTTCCCAGAAGTTCTTCAGGTGTGAGACACCAACCCAAAGACGGAGATATAAGACCTTTTGCTTTACAAAAACAACATGTTCAGCTGCAAGAAGGGGTGTGTTATTTTGTTACCTTACCCTGTCCATTTTCAGGGCTCTTACAAACTACCAAGAACACTTTGCTAGGGGAGCGAGACAGTCTTTGTATTAACAATGAAGGAACAGGTGAGATGAAGAAGTGAGAAATTTACAGTGTGAATTCTTAGGTAACAAAGAGATTACTGGAGGAAACTGTAGGTTGTTTTTTAAAAAAAAAAGAGATAGAGAAAAGGAGTAGGAAAATGAAATACGAAATTGTTAGTTAAATATACATATAATAATCTTAAAATATACACATAATCATCTTAAAAATTACATAGTCTTTTGATTGCAATAGTAAAAGGTGAACTGAAAAGGTGATTGCTTTCTTTTACTATAACAAATTCCAGCAGTTTTTTGTCTTAAAAGGTTTATAAAGATAACAAAGAGTAAACTTTCTTTGTGTATTCTTCTGATCAGCTGTGACATGGTAAATTCTAGACATCGGTTGTCCATCGGAATGAGACTTCCTGGCACATCTTTTATTTAAATCTCGGGATTAAAAAAAAAAAGTTAATATTTTAAACTGATTTATATCTCCCTGAAAGCACTTGGATACTTGTCCTTACATAAAGCATTCCTCCAGAGGTGCAGAATATTTTAAGACACCTCAGAAATGTTCTTCCCTGGATTCACCAACAGCATAAGGATTCAGCAGATGGCAGGATGTGGCCACTTCAAGACAGCCAAGAATCTGGGCCTCCACCCTCCCTTCTGAGCATGTGTAACCAAGCTGGCTGTCTGTCAGACAGTGGGAGAGAGACCAGTGTGGGAACTGCATGTACTATTGGAAAGCTTTTTAATGAGTATCACTGTCATAATTAAGAAATTATCTTTATGCATTTAAACAGAGGCCCCACTTATGTGCTGTACGAAATTCTGACTTTGTATCTCTGGAAATCATAGAATATTTCTTTGGATTGGCTAGGAACCCACAACTTAGCACATGCATTATGGTAAGTATGAAAGGATTTTTTTTATGATCCATTAAGATTAAGAAGTACATGCACCCATTGCCAACAAGAACACCATCTAATCAATCTTGCATTCCATTATTCTGTTTCATACTATTTTTGATGGGAAAATTCCACTGGGTGGGCCGTCATCCCTTTTATAAATTAAGGGATAAAATAAACAAACAAATAACCCACCCGCAACCCAGATTCATTCAAAGACTCAGAAGGTTCTCATATATTAAATGACTGTATCCCAAAGTAACATCTATTTTGTATTTGAGTTCAAGTGAATTCAATGAAAATTAATAGCAGTTGTGCACATTTGGGAAAGGAAGGATAGATCCCAAAATACAACACTATTGCCTGTGACGGATTTGGAAGGCTTGCAACCTAGCTTTCTATCAGGGGAGAAATTGGTGATACAGAATATCTTAGAACCATTTATTTATACTGTGTTCAGTAGTGACTGAACATAGGTGGTCATAGACTACATGCAGCCAAATCTTATTTAGAAGTCTTAACCCAAAAGCCACTTTCCAGTTCTCGGGAAATAATTCTCAACAAGAATTGAACCTAATCAAAGAGCATAAGATAGATTGAACTCTCTGGTTGTTTACAAAAGCTCTCCCATAAACCCGAGTCACCAAAAACTAACAGTACAACATTCCTTGAAAGTGCATGTATTCCTCATAGACTAAGAAAAGGAATGTGTAAGATTATATTTAACATGACCACCTGGTGACTCCTACCATAACAAAAGAAAGTTAATATTTTCAAAGGTGCTTAAGACTCTCTGACTTTAGTGGAAGTAAATTTTATGCTTCATAAAGGATTAAACACCCAAGTCAACACACAAATCAGTTTCAAAAAGGGGTAAGCATGTAGCCACCACGTACAGTGCTGTTGGTATTAATATTCTCTAGGCACAGTGGTTGGGTTCATCTGACCAAATCCACTCATATGCACTGCAGAAATCTCACTGCTGACACTCTGCTTTCTGTTCACTAAGAGAAACAGTTGCTTCTAGAGTGACAATCATCTCATCCTGAAATACATGTCTGAGCTAGGTCAGATAAGACTTTACAGAAAACAAAAAATCTGTGAAGAAGTATGGCTGAGGCATTGATTTCTACATTGCAGATATCTACATTTGGGTGAGATGAATCCCACCGCTTGTGTTCAGGCAGTTCTCACATAGACAACTAGCCTAGTTTTGACAGTAATGAGTGGCTTGTGACCTAGTTTGTGCCTGGACTCAAGTCAGCTCTAAAAACAAGGTGTGTCTCTTCTTAAATCCTTTGGGATGTACAATGATGAAGTCATCTCAGAGATCACCAACATAGAATCATATAATTGCTTTGGTTGGAAAAGACCCTTAAGATCATCAAGTCCAATTGTTAACCTAACACTGCCAAGTCTACCTCTAAACCTTCTCCTTAAGAACATAATCTATGTGTCCATTAAACACCTCCAGGGACGGCGACTCAACCACCTCCCAGGGCAGCCTGTTCCAATGCCTGACAACCCTTTCTGTGAATAATGTTTTCCTAAAATCCAATGCTAACCTCCCCTGGTGCAACTTGAGATCATTTCCCTTGTCCTGTCACTTGCTACTTGGGAGAAGAGACCAACACCTACCTCGCTACAACCTCCTTTCGGGTAGTTGTAGAGAGTGATAAGGTCTCCCCTCAGCCCAATTTTCTCCAGACTGAACAACCTCCATTTCCCCAGCCTCTCCTCACAGGACTTGTTCTCTAGACCCTTCACCAGCTTCATTATCCTTCTCTGAACTATCTCCAGCATCTTGAAGTCTTTCTTGTAGTGAGTGGGCTAAAACTGAATGCAGTATTAAGTTGCAGCCTCACCAGTGCCGAGTACAGTGGCATGATCACTGCCCTAGTCCTGCTGGCCACACTATTCCTGATAAAAGCCAGGATGCTTTTGACCTTTTAGGCCACCTGTGCACACTGCTGGCTCATGTTCAGCTGGTTGTCAACCAACACCCCCAGGTCTTTTTCCACTGGGCAGCTCTACAGTCACTCTTCCCTAAGCCCATAGCATTGCCAGAGGTTGTTGTGACCCAACTGTAGGACCCAGCACTTGGCCTCGTTGCATACCATACGATTGGCCTCAGCCCAATGATCCAGCCTGTCCAGATCCTTCTGTAGAACCTTCCTACCCTAAAGCAGATCAATACTCCTGTCCGACATGTTCCAATGAGTGAACCACAGAATCACAGAATGGTTGCGGTTGGAAGGGACCTCTGGAGATCATCTAGTCCAACCTACCTGCTAAAGCAGGTTCACCTAGAGTGAAAGATCTTGACAAAATGACACTATGGCTTTTTTCTTTGAAAACCCCTCCTACTGCGTATACAACTGTGACTGTGTCCTGTGGCAGAGAGAGGGTTGGGTTTCCCTTCACCCTGTGGGATTCTGAAGTGACATCTCACATGTGCTCCACAAGTATCCTAACCCTGTTCACAGAAGAAGGGGGAGAAGAGGCTTTCTCTCTCTTGCTGGAGATGTTGTGTCACACTGAAAGAATAAAATATTTGTTGAGCCAAAAAGAGAGAACACGTGAGACTCTAATATTTGATTGCTAGTGATTAAGGACTTCATGGCATAAGAGAAGGGAGAATTGGGTGAACTGGATTACAAGAGGTTGTCTGCAAACTGTTTTACTGCTTGACATGAGATAAATCTTGGATAAAATGTATGAAATGCAAAAATGAGAAAATGTATATCTCACAGTAGGAAAAGTATTTCACTTGAGTAAAGGGAATCAGAGGTATTATTTTTGTTTTCCGGTACATGTGATTTTAAATATATTAGGCAGGCGACTTGCTTTTTGTGTAGCATAATGCTACAGAAAGCAGTCGACTCTGAAAGTGTAAAACTGGAGCAAATCAATAACAAATAAGCCCAAAGTAGTTTAAACAATCAACCGAGTCTACAGCAAGGATGTAGATAATACAGCAAGGATGAGATTGCAGTGAAAACAGACTACATAGTTGTGAATTCTTTGCGTGTGTCCTTTAAATTTAAAAAGCAGAAAGTAGGAAAAAAATTTGTTTAAGCTGATAAGGGAGGTGGAAGATTTTGCAGGAGTGTGCTTGAGCTTGCTCACCTCTTCCAGACTTCCTTCGGTTAACTTTCCATCTTCAAATCCCAGAGGCTTTGGAGCTCAATCCTTAGATTGTAGTAAAGTATTTAAGCAAATATTTTAATAGCTTTTCAACTCTTGTTCAAACACATGCAATGCCCAGCAGCAGTTCAAGGGTTAATAAAAACAAACAAACATAATATACTATAAGTTTATGCTTAATGTGTAGAATGAAGACAGTTTCAGTAATACTTTATCCATTTTGCAGGTCATACAACGTTAAAAAGGAGCAGTTTAGCTGGCATATGAGTTATGAAAACATTGGATTTCTCTGCTGCTTTGCACTGGCGGATCTCAGTTCACTTTCTGTCAGGAAGAACAACATTCTCAGAAGTGTCCCTTCATGTTAGGGCTTATTTTACTCCACACCTGGAGACTGCACAACTTGGATTTTCATAGCAAAGGAGACTTTCATGTTCTTCCTAGACATTTACCTATTTGCTGGGGGAAAAAAAAAAAAGGTCCTATCCGTCCCTGAATTTGGGATCCAGAAATGATAGCATTTGAAATCTATGGTAAACTCTAATTCCTATTATGTTAGTTAGTAATCAGATCAGCAAAACTTTCATGACTATTACAAGTCCGCAAGCACTGAAATGCTACATAGCATTTTCTGAAAGGAATTTAAAATGTACGTTACGTGGGAATTCAGCTACTTGGGGAATAAAAGCTAGAAACAGTGTTATGATCTAAGTTTGAATTTGTTCTGGACAGAGGGGTAAGTATTACAAAATTCATTTTGGGGACTTAAGTGACTTTCTTCCATTTATCTTCAATATACTAGTCACTTCATTAAGATCCTATTGCAAATGGCTAGTGAAGTCAACGGAAGTGATCTACAAATATGGGAGAAGTAGGTGAACCACAAAAGCATGAAGGCTCATGTGAGTTATTTAAATGCCTTTGCACTCTTCTGGAGGATTGGCATCTCATGAGGGCGTTCTTAGGAGACGGCAGATTGAATAGAATAAATGTACAAGCAACTACTCTCGTAATTTCTCAGAAATTCTACTTTCAGCTTCTTTTCTCCTAATTGTGAAACTTCAGAAGAGATTGTGGTTTGAATTTAGGACTCTAGATATAAGTTCTGAAGTGTCCTTTTTTAATCGAATTTGGCATGGTCAGCCCTCTCTGTTAGATGGGTGTTTATTGCTTTGTTTTTTATGGGCTGGTGGCATCGGTAATAACTAGACATTCCTATTTGTTAGTTCTCTCTGATAGAGATATTCCCTAAAAAGTAGATGCAATTTTGATGTAGCTCTCATTATTTTATCTCAATAGATTAAACCCAGAACTCTAGATAAAAAGAAGCTTCAAGTTTGGGATAGTTGTGTGAAGAAGTTCAGACTCAGTCCTACTCACTGTTAAATTGTTGATTTTGTTTTTAATTTACAACTTAAAAAATCCAATAGTTTGTTATTTCTTGTGAATAAAAGTTACTGTATTATAATGGCTTAAGTACACGTCCTACCTGATTCAGATGTATCCCCTAAGTGGTTTATATTTACTCTGTAAAGTTTATCCCATGCAGATGTTTATTTTCATGTCTGTTAATGACACAAAGTTTACCAACAAACCAAAGACCTGTAGTCTCAGATAGTTTAAATAGAGCATTTTTAAATGAAACTCCAATTTGTAGTTCTTCTACCTTTTTACTGGAACAAGATGGCTAAACTTAGGCAAGTAAAAATCATGTAATGTTTCTGTTTAATTTCCTTGGCAGTAGAGACGAAAATTCTAGACTGAAATGATATTGTATGACATCTGAACCAACAGTCTGGCTAAATAGAGTCTTTTCCTTCACTTTCAGCTGTCTGGATCAATCCTTTGATGAGTTCACTAACAAAGAACAAGACTGATTGTAATCTCCACTATGCTAATTTTACATGAGTGTAATTCTACTGACTTGGGTTACTTTATTTCTGATTTACACCAGTGTAAGCAAGATTAATGAAGAGCTGAGGATCTCAGTCCTTGTTGGCATAAACAGATGCAGTTTTAACGAGATCATTATTACGCACCTGTAAACAAAGAGAGAAACAAAATCTTATTCTGATCACTTCCAATCACAGAGTTACTGTTTACACTATTTAAATATGAAAGTTTAAGCATAATTCCATAAATAATAAATGTGCATTCCAGGTCCTTTGCCAGGAGAAGTATACTTTGCAAAAGGAAGGAATGTTGAAGTCCACCTGTAAAATTATTTGTCCCTATAAGCAACAACAGGCATATGTTCTACATCACATTCGGGCCCAGTCTCTGTGGCCCAGAACCAAAGTAAACACATTTTTCTGATGTAATTGTTGATTCTAGTTGAATTAGTGCAATGCAGTCATAACTGTGAGAAACATTTTATTTGGACCAGCTCCCCACCAGAGCTGAGAGAGGTTGCCTACCTGGCAAACCAGCAACAGTAGCTTGTTTTCACAAAGTTCTCCAAGTTTTGTACTCAGAGGAGCATATAAAAACATTTTAAAGTATGGGTTGTGGTCCTTCTCCAACTGACACTTGAGTAAATCAGAAGTAACTACAGCGAAGTCCAATGCAGCCCTCCTGGTATATATGAGATGGGCTTTATATTCTCCTGCCTTGCTGTTTTCCACTCTGACGTACTTAACACTCAGAGGAAAGTAATCTTATACTGTTTGGGGACACACACCACAGTTTCTTTTCTCTTTCTCTCATTTCCCTAGTGCAAGGACTGGTCACCAGAGGAATGTGTAGTGGTAGTAACTATAACTGGAGCTCACTACCTGAATGCTTCACTGAAAATGCTCGCATTGCACTAACTAATGCCTTGAAATGATGCCACTACTTACACTATTAACTGTCCCAATTCACATGCCTAGAAAGACAAGGAAACTAAAAGAGGAATGTTCAACTGATTCACCTAGCACAGCAATAGCAAGTGCTTTATATGTGATAACTCTCTGAAGAAAAATGATAAAGTTACAAAAGCAAGATTTCTTTTGAAGTTTTAAAATCACAGCATAAGCTTCTGGATGTACTAAAGTCAACAAAGTTCTCTGTTTTGACTTTGCGAGGCTCAGGGTTTCACTAGGTTTTAGGAAGGATAAAAATTCACATGCCTCTGTACATAAGTGTATTAAGTAATAAGTAAGCCTCAGGTAAGCAACTAAGGTTGGGAGACATGGGATAGTTGCTGATTAAAAGGATTTGCAAAGTTGAGGTGCTGTTTTATACACATTTTCAGGTATGAAAAGTATAGCATAATTGATTTATTTTAGATTTAAGTGGGTTTTCAATATGGAAGTTCCAACTCTTTTTCTTAAAATGAATATTAAAAAAAGCATCAATCAAAAGTCAAATAAAGTTTTACCAACCACCTTTTTACCGAACTTCTGAAATGATTTAATTATGTGTTATCCTAACATGAATTATTCCTATTCACCCCTTCTCCTTACACAGGGATCTGTTGATGACTTACCTGCTTATTCAAACATCTAAGGTAATCATGAGTACATTCAGATAATTTCTTACCAGCAATGGAAGGGAAGAACAGGGGAGAAAGATAAAGAGAAGATGTGAAAGGATAAAGAATAAGGAGCAGTTTAAGAATAAGGAGCAGTTTCAAGTCTGGGCACTGGGAATGTCCTTTTGCTATACTTAAACACTGACCAAGCCAGGTGCAAGAACAAGAACATTTAATCACAGGATTTTTCAGTGGTAGGAACAGTGTGATTGCCTGAAGACTGATCTTAACATTTTGTCACAGAACATTTAACTGAAAGCTCTCACTGACATTATGCACATGGAGAGGAATTGATGTAGCATATCTCTATTCAGCATTCCCAAGTGATTCACAGAATGTCATCCAATTGCCTGAGAGATACAGGGTACTCCTTCTTTGTTTTTTTTTTCTTTTATTTTCTTTTATTTTTTTTTTTCTTTTTTTTCCCACATATAAAAATAACTAATGCTGAAAGTTATCTTTCTTCTGTTTCCTATAGCATTGCACAGGTGGTTCATTCATTGAAAACACCTTCTGCTGTTCCAGATAGATTATTGTACAAACAAACAATGGAAACCCCTGCCCTGGCAACTGAAAAGAAATATCCCAGCCATTGGATTTGTAAAGTTTCTCCAGTTTTACTCACTCTCTTCAATCAAATCCTTCTGTGAATCAAAAAGAATTAGCCATAAGCCATTTTAAACAAAAGATGTACATCTGGAAAGAGATTACATAAGCATAAATGTACAGCAGATATGTGGGAGTCAAAAAATGGTAATCTCTCTGCATTCTTAAAAGTCTTAAGACAAAATGCTTCACTTCTGTTGTAAGTTTTCTTATTGGGCCTCTTCCATCTGTATTCTTTCATGAAGTAAATTAATTTAACACCTGAAGGGATGTCTGGTTCTAGATGTTTAGTTGAATTGAGCGACCTGAAGTTCTCAGACTGTGAGCCGTACTGACGTTCTCTAGTGTAGATGTGGCATTATCCAGTATCAAATCAGTCTTTGTATTTGTAATTTCTCTTTTACAAACATCTTTCATCTCTTGTTAGTTTTTCACTCTGTCAACAAAGGCTACTTATTCATGGAACATAAGATTTTTCAGTATTACTTTTAACCTGATTTCTTAGGGGGTTAGTGGCTGAATCTACTGTATTTAACTCCTGCCTAAGACTCAGGCATCTCAAAGTGGTAGGTACCTCTCTTCTTAGCTCCCACAGACAGTTTGCAAATTTTATAGCTTACACAATGCCAGAGATGTCTTCTGCTGGAACACAATGGTTAGCTCTTCCCCATGCAGTGATCCAGGCCTGTATAGTCTCAATTCTGCCTGACTTCTCCTGAGAAACTGAAGTTAGTGTGCTCATAACTAGAACTAACTAGAAATAGATGGAGACAGCAAAATTAATACATTTTATAAACAATTGTATTGAACAGTAAGGTAAAATACAAACACATGAAGAAAAGTCAAAATCTTCAGTTCCATGTCTGGTTGGCAGAGTGAGATGGGAAAGTAACAAGTTTGCACACACTGGATCTCCTTTGCAAGTCCTGGGGTCTCCTGCCTTTCCCCAGGCAACTTAGGCAACTACTTTATGGTTGCCTAAACCTAGGCACCTGTATGCACAGCTGATCTTCCCGGCCTGATAACTTTTGAGTTTGCTGACTGGTTCCAACCACATTTTATATATCTTTCAGACACGAAGTTCCAGCATGCAATGTGAAAGCAGACATCTGAGTAAAGGAGAGAGGCCTTATTAGCACTGCTGAAGGAAAGGATGTGGTACAAACTAAACTTTCACTAGACAACAGAGAAAAGCTTCATTTGAGATGTGCTCATAATCAGCCACTGGAGAATGAAGACTTCTTTGCCCTGAGGGCTATGTGATATCTATTTTTATTTTCTCACTTTGAAATATTCACAACATCTCTCTCCAATGTGGACTCTCTAACATCCATTAAGAGTGAATTCATGCTGCAACATTAGTATCTTTCATCTAAAAATATCAGCCAACCATGAAACACAAACCCATCAGAAAACTATCTTCATATTTTTGACACTGATTAAATGACCTGTCTTAAAAAGAATAATAATAATTAAAAAAAACATATTTTTTTCCAGTAGAAAATAACTCTCTGAAAGAACGAAGTCAAATTATAAATAAAAATTAAAAAAATAATTGTAGAAGGAGTGGTGGTGGTTTTCTATGCATCTCTAACACCTCAAGGATTTTCTTCTATGACTACCACTCCTTCATCTCAACTGGTTCAATGATGAGAAGAAGCCCGAGTGAAAACATGACTTTAGTTTTAAATAGAATAAAATAACAAATAGCCTAGGGAAAGACACAAGATCTGTGCTAGGATAGGTAAAAAAACTCTGGAATACAAACTGAAAACAAAAGTATGTTTGCAAATGCTCCTCTGGAGGGAGGTCCTGTCTCTGTGACATGTACCCATCAGAAAAATAAGACCTTAACCTAGGAACTCTAATTTACTAGGTCCAATATATTTAGAAACAAGTTCAGAACTTATTTTAGGTGAACTGGATGAGCTTACATGTTCATTAGAGACCCATACTTTGCAACTCTCTTCACATATTTTCTCAGACTTGATGACTTTATATTACTCATTCACGGTCAGAGCACTGAAATGTGTGAAGACCTAGCTGGACTTATTTAGGCAATGGATCAAATAATCCAATGATTTGATTTGGTTTTAGTATTTGTTTCTATAACGAAATCTCACAGATAAATGTGATTACTGTTATGCCTCCTTAGATTAATTAAAAGGGATTAGTTTATTGATCCCTTGGACTAATCCCTCTTCCTTTATGTATCTGAGACAGCTTGTAACACATCTGAATACAGAGAAAGATTGTTTTAAAACATATTGACTCCACTGAACTTGAATTTTATTATGTGTATACCAGGTGGATAAGTGCTTTCAAGAAACTGCTTTTGCAGTTGTGTTTTTGTGATTGTTTTCCTCCCAGATTTATATTCCACATACCGATCTTTATTAATGGAGAGAGAAAAACGCAAAGATATAAAGATCCTGTCCTTTCCTTAGTGCTCATTTTGGAGCTGTATCAGTGGTACACAGAACAGCCTTGTTTCAATCCATGAACTTATGAACTGATGATTTTATGAAATCCAACTCTTACTGTTACTATAATATAATCCTCATTCCCTTCATCACCCAATTTTTCTGCAAAGTCAGATCTTGTATTAGTTTCCTGTAAGGTGACATGGATATACATGCCCACTTCCATCTGTCGTACGTTGTGGCAAACATTAAGCGATCAGATAGGCAGTTACTGGATACAAGCAGCTCTGGCTGACATCAGTGGCTGAATGCTTTTCCTTGGCAGTAGGTGCATGATCTAGTCCCAGGATAATGATGTGTTTGGTCTTCTCATCTGCTTCCTGACAACTGACTGTAAATCTGTTTTGGGGCTTCTTTTCTTTCTATGTTAAAGAGTGAACTGGGCAGCCATTTGCAGTTCTTTTTCTGAATCCAGAGTAAAGGTAAGCTGCTCATAATTTATCATGGTCTTATCTGTGAAATTAATGCTATTTTAGAGGTAAAACACTATTATCCTGCAGAAAAAGATTGAAAGAAATGGTACAAAAGACCCAGCAGAGGCAGATCCAGCATCCAAGCAGCTTCATTCATTTAGGTCCACTATAGAAAGAGAACTTAGTAATTAAGCCTGTTTCACAGTTCTATCATGTTAATGGAGAAAAATAGTCTAGAAACCCTCATCAGGGCAGTCAAATAGGGAGAAGACAGGTGGTAGGTATCACCAGATGGCGCTGGTAGATACAGCGTGCAAAAGCCGCTCAGACTGTGAGTGCTGCTCTGCGCTCCCTCGCCTCTGGATGAAGGCTGTTGTTTGAAAAGTTGTCAGGAGAAACATCAAAGTTATCTTCCTTGCTGCAATTTCCCATGAAGAGGTTTTCTGAGAAGCATTGTTTCCTGGGCAGCTGGGTTTGGGTGGAGGTTTCAGGGAGCATGTTTTCTTGGGTGCTCAACCAGATACTGATGGTGAAGGCCTGGGATGGGAAACCTGCCACCCTCCTCTGCCAGCAAAAGCACCCAGCAGGTCAGCAGTGAGCAGCAAACCTTGGGGTCTGAGCCTTGGACCTGCCTGCTTCAACCTACCTCTCTTGTTTCTCTTCCTGGTCCACTTACCTAAGAATTAAATACAGACAGTTCAAAATATTGGCTGCGCATGGCTGAATAAATTCTGATCAACTTTATAGTTATATTGTATCATATTGTATTATACTGTATAATTATATGATGCTAGACATTAGTATTTTTCAGTTGGTGGTATCCCCAGCCACCTTGCAGCCCAATAATTATGTGGGAGACTTCTGTGCATTGAAATTACCCAATTACAGAATTAAAAAAAAAAGTAAAAAAAAACCCAAAAGCCAAACACCATCGGTAATTGCAAAGAAACCAACAAAATTGTGCATACTCTTTGGCCAAAAGGTGAGAATACTGTTTATTTCTTTGAAATTATTTGGAAATTTAGGGACTATCACTAGAGTCGAGTTGACTTTCCTTCTTGTATATTAATACACAAGGAAAATTTTCATGTTTTTGATTAAAGGTGTAGTTTTTATGATTTTTTGTTTTTGTTTTTGTTTTTGTTTTTGTTTTGTTTTGTTTTGAAGCATCATGGTTTGGTGAAAGATCATATAGAAACTGGAAAGCATCCTCTTTTTCTTCTGTTTGAGAAAATTAACAACATTCATTTATTTTTAGCCTTTGGTAGCAAATCTTCACTGGTTTTGCCTAGCTGTAGCAGTTAACTATAACAGAATCATGCTAGGACTTTAGCATATTTCCCTTCTTTCTTTTCCATTCCCTAAGAGTTTGTGGGTTCTTTTCTGATCACAGTTGTTTGGGAAATTTGATTTGTGGTTCAGTATATGTACACTGAGAGAAACTGCCACCTCTTGGTTTATTAAAATCACTCCCTGAAACCTCAAGGGATCCTGATATGTCTCTGATTCTTATATGACCCAGCTTGATCCCATTTATCTTGTAAAATTTGATAGGATCATAGCTCAAAGGACTGTGGTAGGTGTACTGTCTGATTTTAATTCCTTGATGGCCTCAGAGATGTTCCTGTGTATACAGATATACACCTGCCCATCTGGGGTTTCATCCAGAAAGGTACAGAGCAACACGGCTCTGCCCCAGCAAGACACTTAACCAGCTGCTCAGCATGGAGCCACCGGGCTCAAGAAAAGCGGGAGGTCCTGTGATCTGACCTGCATTGTGAATTGCATTCAGATTTATGGCTATAGCTGGTCTGAAATTGAGGATAGGTAATCCAAATATGTTGTTTATTTTACACTGAAAAGAGGTATTCACAAAGGTTAGCTTAAGCTAACAGGGTCACTCCCAAACGCCCCCTGGGGAAGCCTACCTTGCTGCTTTCCCTGTAGAGAATGTGTCTGGAGAGATTAAACTTATGATGATAAAGTGAAGCTTTATGGATACTCTCCAAAATGTCATGTACATTGTATTTTTCTGACCTGCAGCAGTTCTTGAACTCTGGATAATGTTTCTAAAAGGTTCTAAAGCTTTACGACATTTTGGAACATTTTACCTCCTTGCTCAATCTTCAGGTGGATGCTGTAGTATCTGGAACTGTGTTCAGAGATGAGCCTTTCTTTCAATGCTGGTGTTAAAGACAGCTTTATCCTTGAAAGTTTTGAATTGTTCCTCCAGTTTACTGACAGAGTTGTGTCACTGACCTATCTGTGTATCACATGATACTGACTTTTGATACTCCACACGATACTCCAGCAAAAGTGATATAATTTTCCAAGTTGTTAAAGCAGCTTTATGACTTCCAGCACCTTTTACCCCAGCCAAAAAAAGTGCAAAATTTTTTGTTGGACATATGAAAATTGAAATACTAACATGGACAGTGAGTGTACATCAAATGCATAATGTGGCTGATAAAACAGATCAAAATGATGATGCATGATTCTAGGATATTTTGTAGTATAAACGCATACAAGAGTGTATCAAAGCATCTCCTTTTAGGTTTCATTTTCATTCTTGATTTTAAGGCTATTTTCTTCCAAGTGTGCCTAACTTTGTTCTCTGTGCATAATTAAACTGGGCATTAATCTTTTGGGTCACTGAAACTCATAATTCTAGGGTGTGAAGAGTAGAAAAGGAGAAGACAACATCTCAATGGATAGGGTTGAAGATGATTGGCAGCAGCTGGCTCCCTAATAGTTTAGGTGTGATATATGAGTGTGTTGCAATAAATGAAGGATTTCAAAGCAAGAGGATAAGTTTAGAAGACTGTAAGCACCTCCTAGTTCTGCGCATGGATTTTGACAATTTGTTGTGATTGTGGCTAGTTCTTTTCAAAGCAGCTTTCCAGTGCTCTATCTGCTCAGTTCCTTCAGTGAATAATACATATTCTGTCCAACAGATGATAACTCTGGCATCTGGGTGCTGCTGCAGATAAACAATCATTTTATTTGGCAATCCTTGTTCCTTATACTATGATTATCTAGTAAGCTTTGTCCTATCTGATTTAATCTCATTCTAGTAAGTATTAGCTTTAAATGTGCTTCTTCCTGCCTGAGCCCTATTCTAAACAAAGGAAAAATATTCTGAAATACGAACATGTTGAAATACAAAAAAATATATCTTATGCTTATTTTGGTCTTAATCTAACAACCAATACACAATTCTAAAAAAGTCAAATGATACACAAGCAGATGAACTAATCTAGCACTGACAACTGATTTTTTTTTCTATATATTTTCTCTGCAATGTATGATGATAGCATCTAATTTTCAGTCAGAAAAGACAGAGTCTTGAAAAGCAACTGTGTCATTTGGACTGCACAGCTGTGGAAGTTACTTTCTACCCAAAGGGAATGTTTTGACTGACAAGGGAACTGTTTCCTAGGAGAAAGAAGTCTGTTGGTATAAAGTTCATGTCCTTCGATACATCTGCTGATTCACATATGCAAGAAAAAATCTGGGAACGAAGTTCCTTGAAACATCTTTTGTGAATGAACATTTCACATGGTGGTATTAAAGACAGATGAAGAAAGATGAGGTCCATTCTCCAGCTCACATAGAAACACAGAATAATAGAACCATAGAATAGTTTGGGTTGGAAGGGACCTCCAAAGGTCATCTTGTCCAACTCCCCTGCAATGAGCAGGGACATCTTCACCCAGATCAGGCTGCTCAGAGCCCCGTCCAGCCTGGCCTGGGATGTCTCCAGGGATGGGGCATCTACCACCTCTCTGGGCAACCTGGGCCAGTGTTTCACCAACCTCATTGTAAAAAAATTAATTTGCTATTGACTTCTCAAGTACAGCATCAGTGCAGAGTAGGAGACTCCTGTTTTGATCCATAATCAAGGACCGCATTTTAAAACTCTAAAAGGTGGAGAGTTTTCTTTTTTGTTGTTGTTGTTTAAAAAGAGGTAGAACTGAAAATACATGCTGAAGCTGTATAGGCTCTGAGCTGGAGTAACTCCTGAAGGATGCTACGCCCAGTGGGAATTAGAAAGCCAGACTCACTTCCCAGCTTCAAGCTTCCTCTCCCGGGCGTGCAGCAAATGTGTTATTCACTCCCTGGCCCTTTGCACAATGGGCTGACCTTCCCTGAAATAAGTCAGTCCAGCATGAGAACAACATATGGAGACTTTTGAGGCTTCCTCTGTCCAAAAAGTTGTGTCATTTTTAGAAAGTATAGGACCCCCAGTGGGACTGACTTTCCCCTTCTTGAAATAAGTATCAAGACTCTCATTGACTTCTGTGGAAAGGGGACTGGGCATTAAGCTTGCCTTTGGGAAAACGGAAGATAAAAAGGCAAGTTATATGGATCCCTGAGAGTCCATAATACAGGCATTAAGAATGAAAATGTAATATTTAGACTATTTAAATGCATATTAGTTGGAACATGCACAGCAATATTTCATAGTTTCTCTGTAAACAGAGCTTCTGTATGTATCAAGTTGCTGGTGATGTTGCAGTGACACAGTGCAGTGAATGGCAAACCCTGTACTGGGAGAAGAGTAGAGGGTCTGGTAAGGCTGAGGCAAAGCACTTTGCACCAAATCCATCATTTTGGAGAGGATGCATGTATAGCAGACTGTGAAATTCAGCTTTCACTCTGAGTGTCTTAGAATTTCCATCAAATCATGAACACGATCATTTATGAGTATTTTAGCTGTATTGTCTTGGGAGAGAGTTTTCTGTGCATTTTTATGGAAGACAAAATACAACTTTTGAATGCATAGGAAAAAATTGTATGAATGTTCTAACTTCTGTAGTACTGCTTTAAGCCTAATGCCCTTGAGATTGGTTGCAAAGACTTCAGCTCTCTCAGTTTTACTTCTGGACAAATACAGATCTTGGTGACCCTCATCCCACTCTCCAAAACAGGGCATGAGAATGTGAGCGCTCTTTTGTAAAATGAACCAAAAGAATTCTGCAAAATGTTACATAAAACTCCAAGATCTTAAGGAAGAAACAACTGAGGCTAGAACCAAGTACACTGATAGGTGGAGGCAGGTGTGTACAACTGTAGAGCTAAAATTGTGTACACGCTTCTCTATATGGTGTATACTGACAGAATAAGTTAGTCCTTCCACTTGTAAATCCATAACTTACCATCCCTATGTTTTAGTGATTGTCAGGCAATCTATCCAAATATAATTCTCTTGCTAGAAGCTATACAGGAGACTGTGCAAAACTATAAACCGACAAGAGCTGTTAAAGCCGAAAAAATCTCCTTTGTTTTGATCATTCAATAATATTGTTCATGCAAAGGTTATTGGGCAAAACCAAACTTAAGGCAAAACAGATTAATTCCCATGTTTATATATCACTATACGTGCTCTCTACAAATCAGGCTGTGTAATGATGGGACTGACCTCCAAGTGTGAGAGCACAAATAGGTATAACGGATCACCTCCTTTCTGTGAGAGAAACCTTCTCCTGGAGACAGACAAGCAAGGCAGTGTGCATTTTAATTAAAATCACATACTGGCCACTTAAGTTTTCAAAAATTATTAGCATGACAGAAGTTACCTTTTCTTGTGACTACTATTATTACTGTCAGACTGCCTGCTTCAAGTGTGGGGCTGAAGGTTACATATGGGATGAGGGAATGTAAAGTTAGTTGGAAGGGGTTAGTACACAGGGCCGTAGCCTTCGAATGCTCTTTGCTGGCTAGCGGTCTCTTGCTGTCTTGTCTACAGCTGTGCACAAGACCCCTTAGGACATTATCTATAGCTCTCAGCGGTGACTGTAGTGCTATAAACTGCAGGTGACTGTGGTCAAATCCAATTCCTCTTCCTGAACAGAGCACACACTATCACTGCTGCATATTCCTTGCCAAGGTAAACAGGGATAACAACTTTATGGACTATTATATAGAATTTCTTTCAATTTTACGCTTGGTATTGTTGTATTTCTTTAAATGAATTTGCACTGTTTGTATTTCTGCACTTGTAATTGAAACTAATGGAGCATGATGGAATAAGATGACATTTGGGTGTATATAAATAGTCTTACAGATTCAAAGATGAGCTGTTCAGCTTAGTAAAGGACCACACTTGTCTTTCATGTAGCAAACTAAGGACTTACAAAGAAGCTTTCTAGGAATGTTTTATTTTTTTTTACTATTCCAACTGACATTCCTATGATTCATTGATATGCATTTTACAAATAAAGCTGTGCCACGAAATGATGAAATGGCCTACTCAAGGCTGTACAAAAACTTGTGATGCAGTCAGCAGTTGACTCATATTCCTAAATCTCTGTTCTATCCTACTGTATTTTTGTTTGGCTCCTAACACTTGTGCCTTGAAAAGTCTCTCCTCTGGAAACAAATTTGGTTTCAGCTCTGAGGAATACAACCACTTTAAAAACCGAGCACAAAAAAGCAAATCTTTGGGGTAAAGTACAAAAAAGGTACAAGAAAAACAAATTATTCCATAGTTTAAAATTCTGCTTTGAAGTGCATTTTGGTGATTATCAGATAAATCCCCAAAAACAGAACTGGAATGACACTCTATATGTACTTGAAGCAGTTCTCTCTTTAATGGATCTTTTGGAACTCACCTAACTTGCCATGAGAAGACTATTTTTATCAGGCTGTACTGTAAATATTTTAGTACTGAAATTGGCTTTTAATAAAATTAACTACAAGTTTAAAATGTTTAATGGACTCCATGGCAGTAAAATTAAGAAGAATGTCATTTTGTCTCTTTAATGTGCCCCCAAACATTCTTGCCGTGAATTAGAACGTTGATTGTTATTTTTCAGCTCAGGACTTGTCAGGTGTGTAACGTGACTCCTGATAGCAGGACAGCAGATTACATTCTCCTATAAAACCATTTCTAAGGGACTTGGCACACAAACTGTTATTGCATGTCTGCAGGTGTTTAGTAATTGGATTAATGCAGAGCAGAAGGAATGTCTGACACCCCAGCACTGAGAAATGCTGAGGAAAGACATGTTCATTTCTGAGAGTAACCTGGAATGCATGATGACAGCCTATTCACACACATAGAGCCAGATCTAAGCCTGCAAGTTTAAAATTAACTGCTGTGAGCAATCACCTTCCAGAGAAAAGTTTATCCAAACCTAAATACAATAACAGGAGCTCTGTAAGTGAGGAGGTAGGAAGCTTGGGCTATGTTTTGATCCTATTCCAAAAACAACTTGCATAACCTTAGTAAAAGTCCTTATATCATGAATATCACGGATCCCTAAAATCCTAGGTGTCTAATAAAAATGTCCTTGATAAACATATAGACCCTCAAAATCCTGTAAAGGTATAAAGAATATAATATAATCTCAGATCAAGGACTTTCAGGATAAATTGATGTTCTTTTAAATATCTTGATCATGAATTTGAAAGGCTTTTGTTATGACCAGGGACCAAAGACAGAAATCTTTCTATACTGATGAAAAAAATAAACTAAGAAGTTCATTTCAACTAGTAAATGCTAGAAACAAATTTTTAAGAAAGTCTCAGCTTAGGCTTTGTCATGTGTCAGAAAAGCACTTGCACATAATCTTTGGACTCACTGAGTTTCAATGTACAGCTGACAGGTTATCCTTGAAAATTCACTTGAGCATGGGTATGGTTTTAGAAGCATCTTTTGCACATATGGCTTACAGATTAACAGCAGAGGGATTTAGGGATAAAAACAGTTATTTGTGTTATCCTGTGCTGGGAATGCAAGACCCCTGAGAAACAGTTCTCTGCTGCAAGGGCTCCTGGGAGGACAGAATTGATGTGGGTCCAGTGAGGGCACTATAGGAAGTATTATTTTTATCTGTCAGAGTATTATTCTCCAGGTCTACACTGTGAGGGGAAAAAAAGTATTGAGATGATTGACCAGTGTGATTTTTTGCTTTTTGGTTCCTCTGGAATATACAGATAGGAGAGACCAAAGCCCTGTAACTAGACGGTTAGCTAATGAGAGAAGCCACTGTGTTTGGGGAATGTCCATGACTCACACTTATTTGGGTTTCCACAGTGCTTCTTCCAGACCATGGAGATGAGATGTATCAGGTGAGAATCTAAGTCCTTTTGGCTTTTGCCCCAACTCTCTGGCCTTTATGAACAAAAATGAGGAGTAGGTATCACTCCACAGCATTTTCTTATGTTGGTTGCTTAGAACAGCAACTTACTGGAATAAGCAGAGGATTAATTTCAAAATTAAGTAAAATATGCAGTTTGTCTTCTCCCCATGAATCTACTAGCAAATAAGAATCTTAGGGGAAGAGAATATACTATTAAGACTAAAATAGATACAGAACATTTTCAATACACCACATTGCCTATGGAAAAGATAAATTTTCCTTGGGGAATTTAATCAAAATACCCCTGCCTTTTGGGAATAACACTTGAATATTTTACCAGAATCTTAAAAGCTTTGTCTTATGCAATGAAAGACATTTCACTGGGGATTAGGAATTTAATGACCACGGAGCAAATGGCAGTCTCAGGGAGGTCACTGAGAACTCTGCACTGACTTCCAGATGCAACAGACACAAGTCACTCTCACTGCAGTTAGAGTTGTCAAACAACTTCTGTTATAACTTTGTCTTTTACCTGCACACAACTTTCTCCAGGCTCGATCTCTATCAGAAGGCTTATTGTTGAGGACATGGAAAGAGAAGTTTGCCTACATGTAGAATAGAGCTCATATTTCACAGATAAATGCACATGCACAATCTACTCCTTTGAAAGTTCTTTAGGATGAAAGGTTCAGCTTTTATGAACACCAGAGAATGCTGTATCTCCAATCCCTTCACAGAGGTAGCTCTGCCTCCATTTAGATCCTTTATGTGTACTGTGTGCATCAGTTCCTAGTGCAGAGGGTCCATTTCATGTGATGTGGGGAATGCTTCATTTGAATTTTTCCATCTTTCAGATGTTTGACTTTGGAGCTTTAACAGTCATTGCTCATCAGCTTTTATGATTTTTTTTTTTTTTTTCTTTTGGAGCAGGAAAATTTTAAAAAATCTGTGATGAATACACAAGTTTGAGAATTGCACTCCTGTGGCACAGAACTGCTGTGCTGAATGATGGTGCTGACCATACAGACTGATAGCAGACTGTTCTAACAGGGAAATTAATATTACTTGAATGACTCAGGGAATAAAAAAAACAACTAGTTCCACATCTAACCATTCCATCCCCCAAAAAGTTGATGCTGTTTCTGTCCAACTTTTTACAGCTTTACTCCTCAAAATTTGATTAGCACCTCAAAAACAACTTTGAACAACTTCTGAGAAAGTCTCTGAAGCCTGGAGTTCCTTGCAGGTGAAGGAATGGTTGTGTAGTAATAAAGCATCCTATCAGTGGGAGCTGAAAGGACATAAAGGGATAAGTTAGCAGATATTTGTCCTGTTTGTACAGTCACTATGAATTAACTTGCACTCTATCATTGAACACAGGAAAATAAGTTATATGGACCTTTATTTGGATTCAATACACACCATTAAGTTCTCATGTAAGTCTAAAAGTTGTAGAGTTCAGGCAAAGCAGTTGTCTCAACTCCCTTTTTTGTCAGTGGAAACAGAGTGATTTGTGCCACTTTTCTCGAACACCTCACTCGGGAGTTGCCTTCTAGAGGTGTCTGCACTTCTCCACTGACCAGAAGGGGACTTTACATAAGTTTTAAGTCTGCCTGAAGCTAGAACCATACTTTCAGATTATTGCATTAACTGATCTGAATCTCATTCTAGCCTGCAACATCAGGAAGGGTTCATTTTTCATTGTTACAGTGAAACAAAACTTTCTTCTCTGAACAAAATGAAACTACCCCATAAAAATTTTATTCTTACTGAAATGGCTGTTGACACAGTTATATTAGACAAGGCTCACATCTCTTCACATAGCTACGCGAGAAAATTCTGCAGCCTCATGAATATATCTTGGTATTGTTAGTCTCTGTGAAGAGAAGCATTATCTTTCTGTCATCTCACTGGTTTCAGGGAACATCTTCTGGGAGAAGACTGTGCTTCCATGTAGCAGGGCTGATTCACCTATTCTGCTTGTGTATTTGCTGAAGGGAATTACAGGGTATTACTCAAGAAAACCAGCATTCACCACCCCTACCAAAGAAGTTTGTTAGTTCTCCTTTCATACTGATGTTAGTATTAAAATACAAAATCCTCACTAGAAGATCCTAGTAACACAAAAGACAGTTTTAACCATTGTCCGATTCTATATCTAGATTGCTTTTTCACATCGTATTCAGAGGAGGTGATTGCAAATTATGAAGTTCCAAAAAGCAATTTTTTTCTTTAAGTGGAAGAAGAAATGCAGACCTCACTGCAAGGATAGATATCATGATTATTCTTTAGGTGTATACATGCTTTTTAGGAAGAAACATGTGCAAAATAGGTTGTTGTTTGCTTGAAGTATTAAGTATAGTGCCCTGCATTTTTAAAGATCATCAACTGTGCAATGGAATATACCTTTGCTTTTTTTTTTTTTTCCCCCCTATCTTCTTAGCATGTCATAGTTTGCTTTAGTTTCTTTCTTTTAGTTGTATATTTTAACAAATGCAGAAAATAATGAGACATGCCAAACATGGTAGAGATGTGTTCAGATCCGTTACCTCACAGGCTCAGGAAGACTTCAAAGTTGAAACTGCTAGTATCTGGTTACATTACAGAGGACAAATTTATGCCTATAAGCAATAACCTTTGGTCAGACTCTGTTTCTTCCTATTGGCTAAAAAATAAACTTGTGTTATTCATCTGTCATGCAGTCACACCAAATAAAATTCTCATTCTTTAATTTTTCTTTTGTTTTACTAGTTACTTATATCTTCAATAAAGATGAGGGCTATCCAAATTGACTGTGTGTCTATCTATGGAAGACAAACCAAATTTTTTAAAAATTATATCCACTGCACTAATGTAAAGAATGGTGATTGCTGGGGTTACTGTAGGACCTGAAAAGTCAAATAGCTGTTATTCACATAGCAGTTGAATTGAGAAAATATTCACTTATTCTTAACATCATGTTTGTGTAACCACGACACAGAACTCTGGGGCTCTGTGACCTATTGACATGGGTGAGCTCAGGATCAGCTAGCTCAACCCTTTAAATTTCCAAAACTGTGTGGCTGCCTCTAAACAAGCTGCTCTCTTTTGGGTTAGCTAAAACCTGAAAAATGTGTCCAGGCATTATCTGGAAGAGTATTACTTTGGATCAAAATGGTGCCAAGAGGTATGCTAGTAATTTAACATCATGACCTGGCCCTGTTTAGTATGCTAATAGAGAACTGTTAAAAAATGCCAGGTGAGGTACAGAGCCAGAAACCAGTGCAATGCCAGTCAGACTTTGATATAAGCACTAATACAGGGAAGACAGTTACATATAAACCTGGCTTCTGCAAAGATGTAGGTAATTTTCCTTCTGCATTGCAGAGTGGAATAAAAAGAAACTAAGTTTCTTCTAAAATCTGGGAACAGATGTATGCTCTCGCTGCTACTTCTAAAACTCTGGGAGAGACAATTTACTTTCTGTCATTCAAAAATGTTCCTTTTATCAAAGGAAGGCAGTATGTGAACAATATGTTACATGTTTGTCATGAAAATCCAGCTTCACAAAACTGAAACAATATGAAGCATTCTCTTCACCCCAGATCATGAAGGTTTCAAATTTAAATCTGAACAAATAGTTCTGTTTCCCACCTAAACATATTTCTTGGACAAATCCTGGTAGCCTAACACCTGAATGCTGCTCTTTATGGAAGCTCTTCTGAGTTTCCGTACCAGTCTACACCTGAGGGTATACTGAATACGGCTGTTCGTAGCTGGAACTGCGAAGCTATATATGTATATAAGTGTGTTGCATGCCCTCATTATAGAGTGCACTTGGATATTGCATCTAACTTTTGTTTTTAACACATCATCACTGTACTGAATTCTGGTGGTGTGTTCAGTGTGGGCCACCTGGTTTTAAGGTGAAGGAACTAAAGCTCAGGTTCCTGTTTCACCTGATTGGGTAACCCCTGGATCCTATCCTTATTTTACAATGAGGGCAAATGGACCAAGCTTTTCTGAGCACAAGCAGATAATTGTGGGAAGATGACAGAGGCAAGTGCCTCAATTAGTTTTGAAGTCGTGAGTACCTTAGGTGGCTTCATGACAAAGTGCCTCCTTGTGAATGAGTCCAACCCTAAGGACGAGTCAGTAACTTGGCCTCAATTTTCTTTAATTGCTCGTTGAATTAATCTAGCCACAGAGATGTTAGTACTGATTACCTGAATTAATTCTACAACAAAGATATCCACTTCACATTTTATTTCAGGCAGAAATTCTTGAATTTGAGATGAAAAAAATTTGGGTGCTGGGTTTCTGAAGGAAAACAAAATTAGATGCTGGGCTTCTGATGTTCCTTTAGTACAATAGAGGATACTGCTACTGAAATTATTTGCTCCAGTTATCTCCTGCTTTGAGGGATCCTATTGCTAGCTGATGATACTTACCCAAGGTGGTATTAAAACTTCCTTGCATTCTTAGATGTGTGTTGCACCATCTTAACCAAAGGCAGTCTGGTGTTAAAAGTATAGCTGTATTGGCAAGTGGTGCTTACAGAAATGTAGGGCACAGCTGGTGTTGAATAAGGCACATTTCTGCATAACACAGGCTGCAGCCCAAGATGAAGCCACTAGAAAACCTCAGCACAGGCAAGATACACAAGGCTGTACAGCCAATGATAACAGGAAAGTTTAAAACTAGATCAACAGAAGTATAATTAGCTGTTTCAAGTGGAGACATTATTCTTCATTTCCTGCCCTCAGCTTGCTGCTCTGATCTGTTAAACAATAGCTGTGTTTCATGCAAGAAGGGTTGGGTTTCAGAGGCTGGTGAAATGGTTCCCTTGTGGGACCAGATCCAAAGACAGATGGATTCACTGAGAGTGTCACTGGGCTGCTTCACATGGGCCAATACAGCCTGACAAAGGCAGAAATGGTGGGGAAAGGTAGCTTGTTTGACAACCAAAATGCCTTTAGAATAATTTCAACAGTATTTCCATGCAGCTGATTTTAGTCCTTTTGACTCACAGAGGCTTTATACCCACTGTACTAAAACATAATAAAGAGATCCCCTTCCTTTTTGGTAGTGATCTCCAAATTTCTCATATGAGAAGAAATTTCCCCTTCCTTTTCCCTGCTAGTGTCTGTGCACAACTCCTCTTTTTTCGCCTCTCTTTTCCAGTCCTCTTCATCCATTTCCCATCTTTCAGTAATACTCTTTCAATCATACTTGTTCTCTTCCAGTGTTGTCTCTGTTGTCTCTGCTGTACCAGTAATGTTCAAATCCACTAAATTTCTATCCGTGGATCCAGGCTTCTTCAAATGCCAGGGGGACTTACCCTTGTCAAAGATGACTAGGCTATGAAGGCAGGCTGGACACCATCTAGATCAAATTCCTGCAATACAGAAGAAGCTAGATCCAGGGAAAAGCTGCCTTCTTGCTTTTGGTGATAGCTTATCCGGCAGGTTTGGGCTTCATTTGGACTCAGTCTCATGTGAGTTGAGTCTAATGCGAATGTGGTCTTCCACCAGCTTCACACCCATCCTGAAAAATTGGCAGGGCCTGGCATCACCCTGTGGGGTAAGAAAAACATTTAGAAATGTCCCATTGAAAATTTTATATAGTGATGTTGATCATTAAATCTTTTGTATAATGTATAGGTAGATTACAGTTATGTGCATGTGTACCTTTTCCTTTTTGCCTGACATAGTAAACACTTGATGATTTTTCCAAACTTTCTGCCATTTTTAAACGGCAGACTACAAAAAATATAGATTACATGCTCCAAAGAGTTAGGAGATTTCTGAATGTATACATGCTATGGCTGAGACCATTTCTGACTATCTGCAGATGAAAACAATGACATGCAAAAGGAATTATACATAATTGGAAGATGTGATGTGGAAAATTACTTCTTTTACTATCACTCTATGCCTTTATTTGTTCTTCAATCTCTTATTAAAACAAACAAACAAACAAACAAACAAACAACCCCAAACAAAACAAAATAAAACCCCCAAAACTTAAAAACAACCCAACATCCCACACACAAAGAAACAAACATGTACACTGTACATCAGAACCTGGAAATCTCCCAAGTCACAGTCTAACAGTAAAACTATCAGATACGGTTCAACAGAAAAGCTACTGTGTGATGATGAGTTGATTCTAGAGACAGGACACCAGACATGCACTTGTGGAAGGATTCCTAGATTAGAAATTAAATTCCTGTTTCTGCTACAGGTTTCCTTTTTGCTTTGAATATGTAATTTAAAATTTCTTCTCCTTGATTTCCCTATTCTGAAACAAATAAACACCACATCTTTTTTCTCCCACAATTTATCTGGCTTCACTGTTTATAAGACAAGTGAAGCTTTGCTAATAACTGCATATGTGCAGAATGGACCTTACACCGAACAAGAGTCTAGCTGTCTCATGAATAACACTGAGTTAATGCATTTACATACAGAGCGATGAAACATTTTCCTGCAAAATAGTTTTGTTCTTGGTTATATAAAATGAGTAATTCCTTTTTTTTTTTTTTTTTTAACCAGACATTTTTTTTGTCCTTCTTTTAAAAAGTACACAAAAGCCAAAAGGAAAGGTTGCATTGTTGGTGTCAACTAGGGTAGATAGGACAGAAAAATTGGGAAAAAGCTGTGGAAGATACATAATTGGCTTGGAAATGTGTTTAAAGACTTTCACTGCAATCTCTAATCATTGAGTAACATTAAACTGTCTGCATTAGGTCTTGTTCAGCTGTATCACTCTATGCAACAGATGTCAATCCTGTGAATCTTTCAAGTGAAAACATGCAGTGATTCACAGAAAATTTATGATAAAAAGCTGGTATAAATATGAGAAACCACCCACCATTATGAGCAATGATGGAAATGTGTGCAAAGTTATTGCAAAAGGCACTGTGCATTCTAGTCCCAGAAAAAAGGAAAAATTGTTCTCTTTGCTTGAATAAAATGTATAAATTAAGTAAAGATGGTCCTCTCCTACCATTTGAGTCTTTCATATCAGTTTACAAGCAGTAAAAACATAAAAGCTTAGCAATAAGTACAACATTACTTCTACTCATCTGTCAATTTCAAGAAATCAGAGCATATAATTTGTTGAGTAATCCTTTGAATTCCCTTCTGAACATTAGAAAAGAAATGTGGTATCACTTCATGTACCTGTCTGTGACTTTTCAGACTGTAAACAACTCTCAGTGCATAGCTTGATTTGGCTGTCTGAAACCATGAGGCAGACATTTGTGTTAACAAAGGGTTTGTTTAGAACTGCTCTTCTTATACAATGAATGCTATGATTCTTCTCCCTCCTGAGGGCATGCAGAAAAGGCAATGGAGACAGTAGAATTTTCATGGTGTTGCTATTTGGTTTTCCAATCAGAGAGAAGGGAAAAAAAGCCATCTGAATTAAGTAAATATGTGAAATTGAAGAAAAGTGCAAAATTCTGAATGTTCATTTCATGGAACAAGAAAACCTAAAAAGACACACTGTGAGTTAGGAAAACATAGTTGAAACATAACTGCAAATTTTATATAAACTTCTTGCTGGAATAGAGAAGATGGAGGTGCTAGTGCCTGTTCTCCTGTCTGTACTATGACAAGCAGTAGGAATAGTAGATAAATGCCTCCATGGGCACCACATCTCCTTCTTGTTGTAGGATGGGGTAGGCCCATCCCCTCCAAAATCTCTGCCTCTCCCATTAAAGGAAAGTCTGGGGAAAGGCATGGAGGTGACCTGAAAGCCCTGGGAGGGTGGCAGAATCACAGCTCCGAGCTTTGGTGTTCACTAGCAACTTTTTTCACTTGAGACAGACAATGCTGTGCTGAAAGGCCTGCATCTTTCCCCTTAACTTTCCTGTCATCAGAGCAGATCCTGACATGAGTAAAAGGCCAGTGAGGAGGGGGAGAAGGTGAGCAGGATCACCTCGCAGGCAGAAAAGAGTAGTGAGAACTGGCAGAGGACAGTGGGAGGGAAGACGTCTCATAATTCCCATTGAATCTCTGGGTGGTTGCTGTTTCATTTACTGCACTTGACATTAGCCATCTACAGAATATACATCTACTATGAACTCATCACCTTTTCAGTCAGTGCTGAAAGACAGGCATGTTTAAACTCAAAATAGCAAACTGTTCACAATAGGATAGCAGCATTCATTTGTTTTGTGCTTTAATAATAAACCTGGCTGAAAAACAGAGGAACTCTTTGTTCTTCAAAACCTTCCTGCAATAAACCTGCTGTACCCATCTTGGAGTTCATATGTTTCGTGTTCCTATAAAGAATGTCCTGGACTTGATAGAACAAGGCACTTCAGACTATGCCTCTTTTATTCTGTTTGGTATGATACTTTTTTAATGGCAGTTGGTGTTATGCTCTTGAACAAAAAGAGAACAACCAAGCTACAGATCCTGCCTGGAACAGAGAGTAGGAATGTTAAAATGTCGTAAGAGCTTGGCAGTGTTCTACAGTAAAGGAAGGAGATTATCTCTGAGGCAACGAATAATCATGATGTCCTCTTCTGTTCTGTTGGTAAGCTTCTTGAATGAGAGACTAGTCAAGCACATTTTTATTCTGTTCAGTGGCATCTTGTAATATTTCTGTGCACTTTTTGGATACAGCTGCGATGTGAAAATATAGCTGTTGATCAGTTAAGGGAATAGACTTTTTTTTTTTTTTTAATAATAATTGGATAGCTTGGAAGCATTTGCTCAGGTATCCTCATCAGGCATTTTTGTGATAGTACAGGATTTATTTGATCATGTTCCAACATGGTTGTTAAAAGAATGCTTGCCTTTTCTCGGTCATGCTCTTCTGAGAGTTGTGAATTGCTCTCTTCGATCTGGGATGGTTCCAAAAAAATTTAAACTGGGCTACAATCATTCTTTTGTTAGAGAAGATGTCTTCATCCATGGATGTTTTGTTTAATAGCCAACCAGTCCATAATTTACACATCTCAGTTAACAAGATGGAAAAAGTAGTTTAAAGTTCAGTCCGGATTTTATATATGTTATAGCACACATCTGGCAGAGCTATGCTTTATGATTGTCCCTTGGTTGTTAATAGTGTAACATTTTTGCATTGGGATCTGTTCTTCTTGGTAAATTACTTTTTGGCAGCAATTTGGCAAATAACTTTAATACCTGACTGCTGTTATGCACAAACATTTTGTAACAGCTATTATTGTGCTTGCCTCGGCATATAAAGCAAGATAATATTAGTGTCTTGTGAGTGGAAGGTTAATAGTAATTCTGAATGCAGAATGAAGCCTTTGGAATTAACTTCCAATAGATTATCATCATGATTGCCAGGGAATGAGTAGCTAAAAAATATAGGTGAAACACTGGAGCAGAAAACCCTAAGATATCTAACTAGTTTGATCCATTTTGCATTAAAATCAGTGACACTGTGATCCATAATAATTTCCTAGGTTTTCTTGGTTGCATGTAGGGAGTAAAGGGCACTTTTGTAGAGTTATTCACCAATAGATGAGTCATACTCTGGAAAGGCCTATTTTTTTTCCATTGTATCATGAAGGGGCAAAGTTCCACAATGGAGAGTAGACTTTTGTTTTTAGGTGTTAAAGTTCAGTGAGATTAGTCCTGAAGACCTTCACTGGCAATGAACTCTAAATTAAATAACTGGAGGCTCGTTAGACTTCTGAAGGCCAACCTGTTGAACACCAGTGTCAAAGTTAGTGGTTTACTTAGTATCTTTGCTTGATAAGGCACCATGGCCAGTGGTCTGTAACCTTTTAGTAGTTTCTTAGAGAATGTCACAGGGTTGCCAGCTCTCAAGTTGTGGTTTTGTCTGTTTGTTTGCTTGCTTTTTTGTTTATTATTTTTATTTTTTTCTTTGTTTTGTGATTATTTTTTTGTTTGTTTGTTTGTTTGTTTGTTTTAATGGAGATATGGTGATCTTTGTTAGTTTCTCCCTTCCCTCATTGTGTGAATATGCCAGAATTCATGTGGAAAAAGTTTTTCTAGCCCCCAGGACAGCATAAAAGAAACTATAAAAGAGGAAGCATGCATAAGTAGTAAAGCTGTGATATTTAACGTTTCTGAAGAGTTGAGGGGCCTGAATTGTCATAACCTGATCACAGTTTCAATCATCTGAGAAATACTCCCACTCTTTAGATAAATATATATTTTCACAATACAATTTCTCTTCTACTAGTGAATTTTAACTACTGAGCTATTTGTCAAGGAAAATTTTAGCTAAGCGTCAGGAAAAAAAATTCTATTTTTTGTTGAGGACCCCAAGAAATTTTCTTTTTAATATTCATTGTACCAACAGTGAGGAGGGTTTCACCGAGAATATAAAGCTTTATGTGAACTTGCTGTTAGAGACTGTGAACTGCCTTCCAGCTCTTTCAGTATCTGTTGGAAATGAAAAATAAACCCATATAAATGATTAAAACAGCATGTTGATGTACTACTATCTCAGGTATCACACCAGCCTTTCTAGTGATGTGAGAAAAAGAAATTGTTGGAACTTCCAAAATTATAAAAACATTTTAAAATACTATAAAACAATGTTAAAAATTGCAAAGATCATTCATGCTTATTCACTGCTTTAAAGGAAAATTATTTGGCAAGGATAAGGAAAAAGAAAGAAATAACACCATGAACACAACACACTTCATTTAAAGAGGTGGGTTCCCTTAATGCAGATTATTTGCTTTTGTAAGCCTGACTAAAACCCTGATATGGTGAAATTGTGAACATCTGGAATCCTCAAAATCAGTAGGAAATTGTTTTAACACAGAGTATGGGATTCATTTACTCAAATTTAGAAATCTACAAAGTAGATGTCTAAGTCTGAACTAGTTTTCCAGGCCCTAGGTAATCTATAAAGAGAAACAGGCTCTTGTAGAGAACAATTCATTCTCATTCTAAAACACATCTGAAATGGTCCAGATGAATTGCTTCCAGAAAATGTTTATTTTTCTGTGTTAAACACAAAGACAGACATGATTGGCTGCCTTGGATGTAAATATCTGTAACGTAGTCTACAGTTAGGCAAGGCACCTTTACTATTTTCATAACTGTAATAACATGTAGAATCCAAATTTAGGTACAGAAATCAGCTGCATAGTTGAATTTCCTTAGGTTCAGCTTGGCTATCTCAAAATCTGTGCGTGCATATGCACACATACATGTATCTGCTTGTGTTCATATGCAGGATGTGGAGTGTCTATCAAGACATATCAGAAATACTCATCTTGATAACTTGCCTGTGTCATGTCACGTACAAAAAACATTCACGTTACTCAGACAGGATTTTCAAATTAGTGTTATGGAGCTGAGCAAGAATATTAACAGCACTGGGGGTGGAAAGTTCCTTCACTTATTTTGTAAGCCCCAACTCCAAATGAATGCCACATTATGTGTCCCAATTCATTCTTAGGTATGTTTGGAAATTAAAAGGAGATGAATTCTGCACCAGAAGGTTGTTGAAAGTGACTTTACTACAAGCATCTTCTTACAATACATATTATTCAAGGTAAATTGTAGAATTATTTAACCAACTTAATCCACAGATCATAAAGTCATAAGAACCGTTCTATGAGAAACGGTCTCGTAGAGCTAAGGGCTTGCTTAACCAAAGTTGGAATATTTAGAGTTCCAAAGTCTGTAAGAAAATCTTAAACATGCTTGATTTCTACTTTTTATAAAGTCCATTGTGAAGTGGCAAAGGCACTGATAAGTTTCATAGTGCTCACATCCAAACATATACAAACCTTTGTATCAAGTGCTGAGCCATTTCCCATAACAGGAGCTGATGTAACTCTTAATAACTCTTCCAGTTGCTTCTTCCAACATGCCAACCTTTTGTGACAATATTCTCTTGATCTTTAGCCAGTAACCGTGACCTATTTTAAACATTTTTTTTCTTTCTGTTGCACTCAATAAGACAAATGACAGTTGGGTATCAAATTGCCTTCATGTGTCCTTCACAGTTTCATGACACACAGTTATTCAATTTAAGATATATTTATATATCAGGAAGTAGTTGTCTACAAGCATGCAAGTATCTGAGATCCCACTAGAGCCAATGGAGAGCTAAAGCTCAACTCATTTGCCTAAACCTAGGTCTCTAATCACATTTAAAATTCCCTGAAATATCTTAAGACAACTGGACAGGGCTGGAAATTGTGACACAAGCCCTTTGGGGAACTGAACTCTCTTGGTTCAGCAGCTGGAGGCCTATCAGGACATCAAGACAAATCACTGGACACTAGATGGCTATTTGTAGGCAGCTGAAATTGAGCCCTTGTGGGCTGTGATGTCTTTCACAAATCTGACATACAGGCTCTCTGTATTTGCTGCCATCCACATGGTTCAGCTGGAGGTAGCAATGAAGGAACTGATCTGGCACAGAACTGTAGCCCAGGTGCTGAAATCAATTAACCAGGAGCTGTGAGTATGGCCCAAAGGTTACAAAGGTTAAGAAAATGATTTTCCCTAACCATGCTACACTTTGGATCAGGCCATCTGTGCGTGAAATAGCTTCCAGAATCAGACCTATCATGACTTTAATATTCACTGCACATTTAATGAAACTGCTTCAGCAATATAAACTTGGTTGTAAAATATAGATTTTAAATCAGTATTTGGTCCTTGCAGTGTTTTATGTGTATGATCCACTTATAAACTTTCATTTAGGAAGCTGGGTTAAAGTCATAAGGCATAGTTTTTATAAGCTTTGTCTCCTTCAAATCTTATAAAAATAAATTTAAGTAGCTTACATATCCTTAAATAAGCAATAACAATAGCATAGCACAGTTCAGTTAATTTAGTATGTTAGAAAATGTTTTCTTGCTGGTTTTCAAAATGTTAGAGTTTTGCCGGATATATCATTACCACCAAGTTGGTACTGACTTGTGGAGGCTATAAAACAAATAAAGTCATTAAAAATAATTTGAACAAAAGGAGTAACTTGATATCATAATGCCATCCACATTTGGTTAAAATGACTTATTTTAAAGCTCTCTTTCATCTTACTAAACAGATTTCCAAAGTTAAAAAAAATGTGATTAATAAATTATCTTCCATAAATCTTATGATAACTATGATAGTCTTTGGAGAATTATGAAGCAACATCTGGAAAAAGTATTTTACTGCCTGTAAAACAGCATGCTATGAATTTTACTAGTTCATATTAGTAAGTAAAATACGGTATATAATTTTTGCATTCATCAGTCTGAGTACAAAACACATCATTTTCTTCTCCCCCAAACTCTTAGATTTATTTCACAAAGAATGTTTCTTGTAAAGTTTATAAGGAGCTTGTTTTCTTTTATTCATACAGAGATATTTCTCCCTTATATTAGCTGTAATTTACAAGACGAACTGGAGAGTACCTAACATCAGAACAGAAGTAAGTAAACAGTAAGAGTAATAGGGTTCATTTGTTATTATTATTGCACCAAGGCTCAAATGAGCAAGGCCAAGCCACTGAAAAAACGCCAGAGCACTAATCAAGAGAGAAAGCAAAGAAGTTCATTTTCTGCTACGTAATCCAACAATAGCTATTACGTTATTCTTTTTCATTAGTGACATTTTAAAATATATAGATTAGAGTCGCAAGTCATTCAGGATGAGTGGCTGTAATATTTCTGGAATTAAAAACTTGATTAAACTTAAGTATTTCTTAAATAAAATGAGCAATGTTCTTGTAGAGCCAAGTATGTCCCAGGGAAATATAAAACCCTTTTTATTTCCAAGCAGATGTTTGCAATAAGAAATGGATAGTGAGTGAAAGGGAAGAACACCATTAAGCTAAGGTAACCCCTAAAGATTTTTATATAGTTCTGCAATCATAAGCTACATCAGTGATAAATATCACAATAGTGGTTGTAATGTATCTGGTTTTATTTATGTGTAGATCCTTGAATATGCACTACCTAAAGTAATATAATTTGCTTAATGACCACAGAAAAGGTATGTTTTAATGTAAATGAAGGTGACATAATTTTTGTAACCTGAAAAGGTTTTTCTGTAAAGATAATTTACAATAAATCAGGACAATAACTTCTGTAAACATGTTTTGTTTTTAGAATTGAAAAAAATAAAAATTCAAGAGAAATGCTTCCTAAGAAAATGTATGTGGATTAGATACTGACCATCTTCTTTATTGCAAGTGATGCTCTCATCATATCAACATTTCAGAATTATTTCTGTAACCTTATTCAGACTGATAACATGGATGATATTCTGGACATAAAATATATATATATATATATGTGTGTATATATAATCTTCTGTTCTGGTTTGAAATGGCTGTTACCTTGTAGTAGTATTATGCGGGTTGTAGCTGATTTTTTTTTAATGTTCAAAGCTGATATGACTTTGTACCTACTGATGCCTGTTGCCTTTTCTGAAAACAGGGACTTCATTTTCTTCTAACTTTCCTCAAGCTTTCCTTTGCTATCCTCCTATGATTTTGGCAGAGGTTTATGAGAAATGTTGGGCTGTTTGCACAGCTACTGTGATGCTGCTGTAGAAACGGTTGGATAATGTCAAGATCGCATGTCCACAGACATAGTTCTGAGTGACAACATATAGGTAGGGAATGGACATTCAGATATGTGTTGGGTTTACATGGCAAGGTTTTGGTGGTGGTGGGGCCACAGAAGAAGCCTCTGCAGCGAGAGACCAGGGGATGCCCTGTGCCAGTCACAGCCAGTTCCAGCTTTTTTTCAGGTAGTTCCATCCAGTTCCAGCCAGTTCTGGCTAGTCAAGCCAGTTCCAGCCAATTCCAGCCAGTTCCATCCAGTTCCAGCCACCTCTGCAACAGACCCACAGTGAGCCAAAGCTGAGCCAATCTGTTGAGCTGGTGGTGACTCTGGAGAGCTGGTGGTACTGCTGTGAAAACACATTCAAGAAAGGGCAAATAACACAAGACAGAGAAAGAGAGTGGGATAAAAAAGAGTGAGAAACAAGAGAGGGAATACCAACGTCAGAGAAGGAGGAGGTGTTTCAAGAGACAGAGAAATGATTGTCTGCAGCCCATGAAGAATCCATGGTCAGCAGAGCAGTTTTGTCTTGAAGGACTGTAGCCAGTGAGAAGGATCCATGCTGGAGCAGAAGAAAAGTGTGAGAAGAAAGCAGTGGCAGAGAGAAACTGTTATGCATTGACCATAACCCCCATCCTTCATCTTTCATGTGTTGCTGGGGTGTGTGTAAAGGAGCCTGGATTAATGAAGTTGAGCCTGGTAGAGGATTACGAAAGGTGTTTGTTTTAGTGTTTGTCTTTTTGATCTTCACTACCCAAATCTATTTTAATTGGCAATAAATGATTCCCCCCACTGTGTTAAGTCTGGTTTGCCTGTGAAGGTGGTTGGTAAGCAATCTTCTTATCTTTTGCTCCACCCACAACCTTTCTCATCCAATTTCCTCCCTGTTCTGTCCCAGTAAGGACTGGTGGTAGGATAGACAAGTAAGTGAGCAGCTGCGTGAGTGTTTAGGTGTTAGTCAAGGTTGACTCACCACAAAAGAGCAGTCAAACATTAGAAGCTACATACATAAATAGACTGGTACAGTGCAAACCATATGCAACAAATCCTTGCTTTTATAGCATGGATGTATGTCTATGTTACCTTCATTCTCACAAAGTTGTTCCAAAGTTAATGTAACCCATTCTGAAACACAATTACAAAATTTACATACGTTCATCAAACAATTTTCTGTATGAATTCCAGCATATAAATTGTCTTTTAAAAATGTTAGTGTGTATGATTTCTCTGTATTGACAAGCTTCTCCCCTCATCATCATGGTGCAGGAAATGCATATTCTCACTCTACAAACTCTAGACCACATAAGAAAGAAAAATCAGCTGCACAAACTAGCCTGAAAACATCAGTGTGGAAAAGACTCTAGAGACTATAGGAGAGCACAAAACCTATCCATTGCTCTTTGATGCTACTGCAAAAAAGACAACTCTCATTTGGGAGTGTGATAACATGCGTGCGGCCTCTGAGACAGAGGAGATAATTATTCCATTCTACTCAGCACCAGGGAAACCTCAGATAGAGTATTATCCCCAGTTTCAACATCCCATTTAAAGAAACATGAAGACATGTTGGAAAGAGTCCAAAAGTGAGCAAAGAGCACAGGGATTAAGAAAACATGACCTCTGTGGAAATGCAAAAAGAATTGCTTTTCTAAGAGAGAAGATTGCAGTTGAGTGGAGTGGGACATGAACTGGTGGCATGATATGATATGTAAAAGACCTAGGAAGAGAAAGATTATGAAATTTTTTTGGTGCCTTTCATAAGCAGGATAAAAATAAATTGACAATTTAGAAAAGAGGAAATTAAATTAGACAACGGAAAATCTTTCAAACTAAAAGAACAGTTAAGTTGTAGTAAATGTTTAACTGATGACATTTTTGAAAGTCCAGAAAACTTTTAATTACCATTGCATGGGGACAAGATAAGCAAAATTATATAGATGATTCATGGCTCCATTTCAGCCACAACTAAATGATTCCTAAATTTGTCTCTTTGAAAACTGGTACTACAAGTATGAATTCTAGTATGGAATTTGACTAGGGGTAAAAACTGGGCCATAACCTTTCTCCGGAATACTCAGTTCTTTAAATCTACTGCACAGCTGGTTGATTTATATTAATGGTGTAGTGAACTGAATGAGTTCTTAGGTGCAAATTTTTCTTGTCAATTACTGCCTTGTGATATGCATTCAAATGCACCTGAGGCACTAGAAGTAGTTTCCTTCTTGGTGTAACTGAATTTGAAGTCATTCTCAGAGGCACTATGTAGAGTATCCTCTTGTAATGTAGATGTCTGATCCTTCAGTATTTAACTCTCCATGTATGCATAGTGTTTGACTGGCATGAACTACATTGCTAGTAAAAACATGGTATGGACACATCCTCCTAGAGACAGAATGGACAACAGTGAAACAAACACTTGTTCTTCTGTTTTTGTGCTGCACCATTGAGGAATTTGGATTCATCCAATGTCCAGAACTTAATATGAAGTATACATATATAAGGTCAGTGCGTCAACTCACAAGTAGGATTTACTCAAGAACATTTATAGAAGATGGACTTTTGAGTAATCCTATCATGATTTCATTGTGAGCATGACAACTCTCTTCTATTAAACTAAATGTCTCTTGCAAATCCAATCCAGAAAGAAGTCTGTATTTACTTCTTTCAAAAACTGTTATTAGAGGAGTGGCTGATTTTTGTAATTTTGTTATTTTTTTAATATAAAAAGAATGGATATGAGATATTTGAAAAATTCTCATGCTGATATTTGCTTCTGGTTTTTCTAACCAGCGCTGAACTGTCTGTGATTGAATTAATTTTGAAATATTTTAAGGCAATATTCCTTTCTTACTCATCCCTTTCTTTCAACAGGCTAACTCCTATTGTGGGATGCTGTTTCAAGATGAAATAAAGTTGCATTGTTCTTTTCCTAATGTATCTGCATTTGAATAAAACAGAAAAGGGTTCTATGCATATGTACCCTACCCTGCTATATGCCTGCAGAGTCTTGGCAGCAAAGTAAAAGCACACAGAAATGAGTCTGGTGGAAGTGATGATTCCTTCAGCATCAGAGAACTTGTCTGTTCTAGGCATAGACCACAATATCTTTGAAATATGGAGTAACTGTATGCAGAATATATGTTTGGTCAAATTATCTAGTTGTTTGACTATTTCTAGTAAATATGCTAGTAAATTAAACATAATTCAGTAACAGAATTTTCTTTCAGTAACAGTACTTTCTTTTGTAATTGCAAGGGAACTGGGTGATAATTGTAATTTATAAATTAATTTCAGGCAGCACTCATAATGGGGGGCAATAGCTTAGAATCCCCTCCTAATAATAATTCCTCTTCTGACCATTTAACATGCGTAACTGCCATAGGTTACATCTGTAGTCAGTAAAGAAAGATGACAGCTTCCAAAGGGCTGAATGGTTTTGCAGAGGTGCTTAGAATCGCTGAATGCCTTTAGTCAAAAGATTGTTTATTCCACTCCCCTGACATGGGCAAGGACACATTTCACTACATCAGCTTGCTCAAAGCCCCATCCAGTCAAAACTGGACAACTTCTCCAGACAACTTGTTCCAGTGTCTCACCACCCTCACTGTAAAAAAATTCATCCTTATGTCCAGTCTAAACCTACCTAATGTCCAATCTAAATCTAACCTAACCTTATGTCCAATCTAAACCTAACCATTCTGTGATTCTGTGATTTTGTGATTCTGTGATTCTGTGATTCTGTGATTCTGTGAAATGTTCCCTGGGATTGTTTAACTTCCAAGCATAAATGAGGCCAGCACATCCTGGGTTAATAAGGACTGGCAATTAAGACTGGAACTCTCTCTCTTCCAAAACATCTGTACAAATTTAGAGCACAAAGTTCTTGATGCCTGGAAGAAACTTGCTTATTTTTTCATCAGCTGCCTTTCTGAAGAGCAGAATGAACAACCTTTCACTGTAAAGCAGGGGCCAGGATAACTGTGATTAAGAGGGTACCTATTTATCTTAAACTACTGAAGTGGTCTTAATTTCACTGTACTTTTTGTTCTCCTTCGGTGGATGGGAAAAATAGTCCTCTGCCTCAGATGCTGTTCTGAGGGTATGTAACAGCCCATCAGATAGTGAGGTGCTATTGTCAAGTTTTCCTTAGAACTAAGGTGGACAGACAGTGAAATTCCAGCACTTAAAAAAAAAAAATGGATTCATATAAATGTTTCTCATTTGGAGAGCCAGTGTTAATATGGACATAACTTTTATGTCTAGGAAGACTTATGGGATTTAAGTCTTCTTGTTTTTTTGTTTCTTTTAAGCATCATAATTTAATTTCTCCTTAGCCTGTTTCTTTTTGTCGAAAATAAGATAGAATAGAATCACAGAATCATAGAATCATTTAGGTTGGAAAAGACTTTTAAGATCATCAAATCCAACTGTTAACCTAACCAGTGCCAAATCCACCACTAAACCATAGATATGACCACATTCCTTGTAAAAGATACATTAAGTGATTTACCTCAATTTTATGTGTATTTAGAAATCATTCTGTACTCCTAGGCCACAAGAAGTTCTGATCTAAACACATTATTGTTTGGTTTCTGCTATTGTTCAACCGTAAAAAAGGGCTCTAAGAGGCAGGAGACATGACACTGAAAAGTATTGATGATACTGATCCTCTGGTTATTCTAAAATGTTTTCCTGTGTTTAACTTTCCTATCTATTTGCACAGAAAATCATAACATATCTCTGGGCTTGTAAAACTCCTGGAACTCAAGAGACAGCTAGTGCCATTGATTTGATGATGTGTGAGACTCAAAACCTGACATTTTTCTAGGACAGCAAGATGGATAATTTAGGTTTTTTGTTCTCCATTTCCACATTCTTACAAACACAAAAATGACTTGTTTAAACAGTATTGTTACAAAATACACTGCAAGCTTTTTCAAAGTGTATTTTTTTGAAGGAGCCATGTGGGGCAGCTGCTTTGGTCAGGAATACCTCTTTAATTTGGAATTTAAAGCAATGAGAACTATAAAGATGATGTGTCCCAACCAGAGGGGGAACTGGTAGGAGAGTCAAAGGTCAGCACAGCTAGATTTAATTTTCCTAGCAATCATAATTATGAGGCTTATTTTATGAATTATTATTAGAATATATATTTATATGTAAACCATTAAAATAGATATTAGGTAGATTTGCTTAAAAATATTGGCCAAATTTGCAAGAAACAAATTCCTTTAAAATGCCTTACATGGTTTTTGTCTTTTGATGAAATGTTTCCAGCTGTTTTTTCCTTCTTTGCACAAGAAAAAAACCTTGCATTTACACGTTTATTTTGTTTTACTGTCAAGAAACTGGTGGTGAAAAGAAGCATATGAAGAAAAAGGGTGAGAATGTAGAAAAAAAGGAAGAAAAGTCTTAAAAACCGAAGGTGATAATAAATCAAAGTAGTAAAAGTAACTGAGAAAGTGCTAACTACCCAGCTCTAAAATCTGATACGAACAAATGCCTTCTACACTGCCACAGTTCACACAAACCAGAACACGGAGGTGGCATTAGTGACTGTAAAAGATGTCTCCCCACTGTTGTGGCCACAAGAAAACTCTCCATGCTTGGTGAGCCAGACCTCTCTTGTTTTGCCACAGAGAGCCTTGGTTCAGATTGGATATTCAACTGCATTTCCCTGACTTCTCAGAGTGTGAATCATTCTCCCCACCTTTTTCAGAACTCAAAGGCAGAAGACTAATGTAGTCCATTCTGATTCTTCTTTTGATGAACAAATGAAGCTGGTTAGAATGGTTAGTCTGGCCACCGTATGTTGACATTTAACCTTAAATGTCATTCCCACTGGTACTACCACCAACACACACATTGCCTCCAAATAAAACAACCCAGTTGAAAGTAATTGCAGTATTAGCATTAGTAACACTAACAATAACTAATATTCTTGTTGCTTGGAGGTTCCGTCTCATGTCTTTCTAAGACAGTGTAGTCAGACTAATTCCCTGAAAAATAAGTCTCTTTCTCTTCCAGCCTCTGAGGAAATTTCATCCCTTCCTCTTGAAGGTAGAAAGAGAAGGAATGCCAGTGATCTGTACATTTGCAATGTCATTAAAGGCTACATCTGAAACCGAGTGAGGTAAAATTTCCACCTGGTGAAGCGTACAGCTGCCATCTTCTTGAGGTCAGAGATAGTATGAATGCCTCAGATTAATGTCACAAATCCTCCACTGGCCATTAGTCAGATCCAGGCTGGATTAGTCTTTAATTTTAATTTTTAATCACTTCACAGATACATAAAAATTTGAACTGCAGTCCAGGAACTAATTATCATCAGGGGTCTGGGACAAAGCTGGTATCACCAACCAGAATGAGAGATTTAAAGAACGTCCCAAAGCCTTCTTCTTAAAGACAGTATTTCCACCAAGAAGGCTGGAGCGATGTGAACACGCTTCTTCATTCCTAAACCCCATATCCTTCTTGCTTCCCAGTCTCTGACCTCAAGCAGAGATTTAATGCTACAAAAAGTGTCAGAGGCTTCATGAACTCTGGTGAGTACCTTTCTGCTTGGGATGGGTGACTTACAAAGACTGCAGCAGTGAGTGACAAATCAAACTAAGATAGGCAGACAGATTTTTACAGCAAAAGCACTGGCAAACACCATTATTTAATGCAGAAAGTTGAAATAAGTGGAATCAGATTACAAAGTAATTCCCTAAAGTTGTCTGACAGATATTTAGCTACATAATTTGTTCATACCATCAAAGGGTAAAATTTCCATTATGTCACTAAAGAAATTGTGTGATGTCTATCTTGAAATAGGAAAAATAGCATGGCAGCCCTCCTGGCAGCTGACAAATAAGGATTTGGACAGGAACCGTCAGCACTCTAACTATGAGCTACTGAAGCTGGAACAGGTAAGCTAAAACTCTTTCCTTTTCTCTAGTTATTAGAAATTTATTTTTTTGTCAGGCACAGAAATGGATCTTCAAAACTCACTCATCCCATTACCTTGAGACAACATATGAGAAGAGACAAGATGCCAGGAGTGTTCTGCATTTCGTTTTCCTAAAAGTCTATATAGTAAAGTTCATTTATTCATCTTGATTTTGCAAACTCTTGTCACAGGTGAAGTATTTTGTCTGGTTTCAAGAGCACTGGTCGTTTTAGTCAGGTATGTTGCATAGATGCTCTGTGATGGCTGATCACTTTGCCCAGTATTCATTGCTCAGTGTTGCATCAGGTTTATCCTCCTCTCCTCTCCTCTCCTCTCCTCTCCTCTCCTCTCCTCTCCTCTCCTCTCCTCTCCTCTCCTCTCCTCTCCTCTCCTCTCCTCTCCTCTCCTCTCCTCTCCTCTCCTCTCCTCTCCTCTCCTCTCCTCTCCTCTCCTCTCCTCTCCTCTCCTCTCCTCTCCTCTCCTCTCCTCTCCTCTCCTCTCCTCTCCTCTCCTCTCCTCTCCTCTCCTCTCCTCTCCTCTCCTCTCCTCTCCTCTCCTCTCCTCTCCTCTCCTCTCCTCTCCTCTCCTCTCCTCTCCTCTCCTCTCCCTCTCCTCTCCCTCTCCTCTCCCTCTCCTCTCCCTCTCCTCTCCCTCTCCTCTCCCTCTCCTCTCCCTCTCCTCTCCCTCTCCTCTCCCTCTCCTCTCCTCTCCTCTCCTCTCCTCTCCTCTCCTCTCCTCTCCTCTCCTCTCCTCTCCTCTCCTCTCCTCTCCTCTCCTCTCCTCTCCTCTCCTCTCCTCTCCTCTCCTCTCCTCTCCTCTCCTCTCCTCTCCTCTCCTCTCCTCTCCTCTCCTCTCCTCTCCTCTCCTCTCCTCTCCTCTCCTCTCCTCTCCTCTCCTCTCCTCTCCTCTCCTCTCCTCTCCTCTCCTCTCCCTCTCCTCTCCCTCTCCTCTCCCTCTCCTCTCCCTCTCCTCTCCTCTCCTCTCCTCTCCTCTCCTCTCCTCTCCTCTCCTCTCCTCTCCTCTCCTCTCCTCTCCTCTCCTCTCCTCTCCTCTCCTCTCCTCTCCTCTCCTCTCCTCTCCTCTCCTCTCCTCTCCCTCTCCTCTCCCTCTCCTCTCCCTCTCCTCTCCCTCTCCTCTCCCTCTCCTCTCCTCTCCGTTATTCAAATAGCAATTCTGTAAAGAAATAAATTCAACTCTGTCTGTGATAAACTAGAACTTGTTTTCGTCCCAAGGGGAGAATGTGTTTATCTTTTTTTTTCTTTTTTTTTTCTTTTTTTTTTTTTTTTTATTAATAACAAACTTTACTATTTTGACCAGCATCATACTCTTAACTGTCTACAGCTTAGTTTCCTAACTTAACTTTCACTTTGGGTGTATACTGTGTTTTGGTTCAGTTTAAGTGTTGTTTGGAAGTATAAATAACTGTCTGATGAGTCTGTGTGCAAACATCACATGAAGAGAAAAATACAATCCTTTGTGACAGAATTCTTTTATGGATGGAGAAATGCATTTGAGATTAGAACCAAACTTCATTTGAGTAAAATGAGAACTGACTTTTCTTCTTTGTGTTTCTACCCTTAAATTTCTTCTTTATTTGTTTGTTTGTTTACCTGTTTATCTCCCCCCCCCCCATTCCTGGTTTTGGCTTCAAAACAGAAATAGCAGAATATCAAGGGACAAGGCCGTTCTCAAGATTTCCAATCTCAACAGAAGCCAAGATAGTTTTCCATTTTGCGTGATCTCAAAAATGTTTGAATTTGACTTTCTGTTTGATTAAACATCTGTATAATTATTCCTTAATAAGCTTTTTACAGCAAGCAGTCTTCCTTCACCCTCAGGTCCCCTTTATTATCCTTGTTTCAGAAATTGTCTAATCTCTGACTGGAGTCTTCAGGTAAAATCAAGGCTTATTTTCATGAAAAGGGCAATAAAAAATATTTTTTTTGTGATCAGAGATGATTGGCAGATAGTGAGGTGTTAATCTAGCCACAAGAGGGCACCCGTATGGCCCTGTGAAAGTAATATGAGTTTGATGAAGTTGCAATAGAAGAATTAATAACAATTATTAAATGAGGTCAACAGATGTCAAACAAAGCACGTTCACTACTTCCTGCCAAATTCTGCATATGTGGAAAATTAAAACAATGCCTCAGTACTAAACATCTTAAAACAAAGTCTGAATTCCATACTCAGGTTTTACTTAAGAATTAATCTCAATGGCCAGATCCTGAAGTTCTTGTATTTTTAACCACTATCAGTTCTAGAAAGCTTCTATTGATATTCTGCTGAGTAAAGACTGACAGAATATTGACCAACTACTATATCATTCAACTTACAGACACATTTTAATGTCTACACTATAAAGACAAATAGGTTTTTAATTTTTTTGGCCCAGACAATGCATTAGGGTGCTGATAGGATGTTGACAGCACTCTTTTAAAACATACAAAATGTGGGGAAATTATTTTCCACATATCACACAGCTAAAAATAATAGCTTTTTACCCTGTATATTCCATAAATTGCAGGTTTAACAGGTCAGGAAAGGAATGAAAGATCAATGAGCTTGTGTCTGGAATGGTAGTTTTCCAAAATAATTTTGAGAAAAACCTTAATTATCACAATATCATGAAATCTGAAGGCTTTTGAAGTCTGCTGAATTCTAAGGAATTTCAGGGAGAAGCAGTATTTCAGGATTGTTGGATCTTCTATTTTTTGAAGACCATATCTCAGTAGGATTGTGAGACCTTGTAGCCACGCCAAGGACTGTGTTATACGTCTTACTAGATGCTGTCCACCACCATATCCTGCTCCCAGACATAATAATATTCTGGAACATTTAACAAATTATTCCACATTTGCACAGTGAAATCCTACACACTGAGGTTAAGAAGGAACTCATTAATGTCCTATTGATTTTGGGAACAGCCACCATTGCTGCCAGTGTTCTCAGAAAACAGTCCCTAACGCGAGATGTTTCAATGATTTGTCCTTTTTATCCTACATAATCACGAGATAGTGAGCTGTTAAGCTAAAAGCAACACTCGAACACATTGTAGGTATATAGTTTATGACCTGCTAACATTCTCTTTATTTTGCAAATGAATCCTAATATTTGAGATATTTATGTAGCTTCTGTTGGGAGTCAGTGCTTTCAAATATGAACTGAACTTTAAGGAAGGAGGTTTAACTTCAAGGCTATAGTTCACCAGAGGCAGAACTTTGGAATTTTGAAGAGCACCATGTAGCCTGACTTATTTAGATTAAAGCTTTGAAAGATATTGCAAGCAAACTTTCAGTCAGAGATAAATGATGAATAAATTGTCCATTACTGCAGAAATTCTTACTAGCAGCCAAATCTGGTGATATGTTTCATAAGTAATTAGTTTAATTGATGTGGAATCACTGTAAACCCAAGACTTCAATAATTGTTTAAAGATTTAAGTTTCACAATTCATTTCATAAGCCAGTATAGTCAGCAGCCAGGTTTGCGGCTCAGTTGTGAAAGTTAACAGAACACTCTGTCAGAACTAAGTTTAAAATGTATTAAAGTCATGGGATTGGAAGTGAAGATTTTTAAGCAGGATGCAAAATTTTATCTGCCACAGTTTAACTAGTAAGGAAACCTGCAGGGTCTGTAGGAAAGACACCTAAACAGAAACACACATTTCTTCCTGTCTGAGTTTGTTGGTACAGGCATTTTCCCAGTAAGATTAGAAATAAGAACAGATATTAACTGAGATAAACCAAGAAAAACAAATAGATACTAGAAAGAAAGCTTGAAGTAAACACAAGTTTTAATATTGCAACATATGTACTTGAAGATACTGCACCTGTGAACTCTAGAGCTTGTTTGTCGTCTTTAATTAGAATTGTAATGCCTTTTTAAAAAAAAAAAAAAAAAAAAAAAGGTAAGGCTTCATCCATAGAGGAAGACCCAAAAGGTTCTTCTTTCTCAGATGGCGACTCTAAGATGTAGCTAACCATGGATAACCCCAGAAGTTATTTTGGCAGTCTGGTGTTTGAGGGAGGAAGCAGGTCCACTGTAATAAACATCTTCCTACACCAATAAATATAAGCCTCTAAATTAACTGAGCTTGTGTCAATTAACTGAGTTTATTTTTAGAGGCTTTTTTGACTGCACAGATTCAAGACTAAGCTGACCTGAGCTCCTGATGATGGAATCCACTACTGAGAGCAGAGCAAGCTTTGTGGGGGCACAACACAACTACTTCTTTCCTCCACCCAAATGGATCACACTTTAGGATTCAGACTTCCTGACTTTCTCTTTGGACAGGCTTAGGGCTGAGTGGGATCTGTCTATAGACAATGGAGGGAACACACATGGTTAGCTTCAGCTAAATATCTGTTTTAAACAGCTAAAGCTAGGTGAGAGAAACCTCAGCCTTGTCTTACAGCACAGACTTTTGCCTGTATACTGTGAAAAATAAAGTTCCTTAGTCATATTTTTTCCTAGAGTCTTAGAAAATGTGGTTTGAAATCTGTTTTTCAATCTAAAGCAGTTTATATCTAAAAAGTAAATGTATAAAATGCTCTGTACTGAAATTATATGAAGTTAGGTTGTATCTGAAATGAAATAAAATGAACACTGGAAGTTTCTTACAATGGTATTCACATTCCCTGCTAAATTCTACACGCTCTAAAACAGATGGTGAGGCCTTTCACAGTCAGATGTGCCATCCATCAAGATGAGGAAAATGTTTTAATTTTCAATAAATAGAATTGATGACAAAGAAATAAACTACTGTAACAGTTGCTTTATTGTTCTGATGTTCTGAAGTGACACAAGTAACTACTAGATCTAACAAAATTTAGGATCATTTCACTATGGGGACATTTCACCTGATATAATGAAGAACTGATTCAAAAGAGGCAAAAGGAATGAGGCAAAGTATGTGTGTGTTGGGGAAATAAAAAATTTTTAAAAAGGAAGGAAATTCCAAACCTTCTCCTTAACCTTTTCACACTTTCAGAACCCAACTGCAACCAAATAATTTTGAAGTTCTGGAACAAGTAGAGAGACAATTTTTATTTTGACAATTGCAATTGCAACCAAGGTCTGAAACAGTAACACCACAAAAATGATGTTTCTGGCCAGCACCTGAAAGGTAAGTGCCAGAAATCTCACATGAAATGCTGGCTTTCAGGAGACTGCCAGTTCGAACTGGAGATTTGATAGGTTCAGATAATTTCAATAAACATTCAGACTTCTGTATGATTGTCTGAACCAAAGTCGCACTCTGAACTTTTCCATTCACTTCTCTAAATAAAAAAAAAAAACCAAAACAACACATTTATAGTTTACAGATAATAGCATTATCTGAGAAGTATATTGCTCAAGGAAGAGTACTTAGTCAGCAACTTCTAAGATTTATCTACCAGTATGTTATTTTTTCTATCCCTTACAGCCTCAGTATTTTGCAGAAAGAGGATTTGGTAGATATTTTTATACCTGAAATTTGTTTTTGTGAAGCTGGCAGTAAAAACAAAGACTTTAGTGAGCTGTGAAAACACAATGAATTTATTTGTTAGCCATGCTTATGACAATAATTCCTCGTATTTTTCCCCATTCATATAACCTGCAGTCTGATATGCAAGAACATTTGACTTTCATTTCAGATTTACCCAATAATACCTTCTTTTTCCTTTCAGTTGACTGAAATGTCTGCAATGAAGAGCTCAGGCAGGTTTCTGATGTGTAAAATAACATAGGTTTTCTGGAAGCTCAGAGCTTATGTTAAGCTACCAACCTCCATTATATCACAACTTCAGTTGAGATTTGTTTAAACAAGTTTCCACCTGCACAACAACCCCTTTTACTGCCAGTGAAACACACTCTTCCCCAAGGAGCCCAGTATTATAAATCACCAAAGTGCACATGCTGCTGCTGCCAGCATGAGAGGGTTCTGGCACAATGAATCTGAGGAGTAATGAGGGACATGGAATAGCCCACACACATTAGGAAAGGAGAAACCAGAATGCAGCCTTAGAGTGTAGAAAGCAGCGTGTTAAAAGCTTTTAAACACAACCTATTAGATTCAGATACAGAACTGTGACCATGAAGAGAGCAACCAGTCCCAAAGCAAATACACACCATCAGATAGCCTGGCATACACGTGTAGATACACCTGTGCATTATAAACTAAGAATAAACTATAACATCATCTGCACTATGTGTATTTTATCATAACAATGAGATATGATCTTCAAATGATTGGACAAAAACCCTACTGAATTGAAGAGACTAGAATCTGAGACTTTATCTTGCCTGAGCTGCACGTTTTCACAACTTTACCAAGTTTGCTCAACAGATTTCTTTTCTCAATAAAGTCTCAGCAGCTAGTTCTAAGTACAAACAAAAAATTACACACAGTTCCTCTCCCTAGCCGCAGTTCCCATTGGCAACAGTAAATTGCTTTCTCTTGCAAGAGCCTGAAATGCCTGTAGTCTCCATTTACCCCAGCCTCTTTCCCTTTTCTGAAGGAAACCGGTGGTCTTACAGCATCCTGGGGGTGGTCTGCAGACCTCCTCTTAGCTATAGTTGCTCTGGTTCCTGTCTATGCTCCAATCAATTCATACCCAGCTCAATGCCACCCACAGTGTGCAGTTGCATGTGAATATCAGAAAGTTCTCTGAAAGATGCCAGCTCTATCTTCCTTTGATGTGCCATATTATGTCCTAATGGGCCAAATTCTTCTCTTACACGCATGCAGCTCCTGCTGACTTCAACCAAGGCTGCAGATTCACAACACAGAGCTTTATGCTAAGTAGAGACTAACCACAGATTCTGAATTATCTCAGAATAGAGCTCCCTCCAGTGCAACAAGCCATGTTCTTCATTGCCTCAGCTATACCAGTTGCTGGAATATGTTTGTCCCCAGGAGAGGTCCATATCCATGTGTAAACATACTTTTATGGATACACTGTTGCAAAAGACTAATTGGATTAAACAATTCTCACTGCCTGAGGATTTTTATGTACTGTGCCTACATGCAGGCACAAGCAGGCTTGTAGCTGGATACTACCAGAAAGATAGCTAGAAATGTAGGAAGGGATTCAGTGCAGGATGAAAAACTCACAGGGAGGCTGTCTACGATTAGTGGAATTTACGTTTACTGTGTTCTGTACTGGAATAATTGCTCTCATAGCAGTACCTAATAAGCTAGTTTAAAGATGTTAATAAATCAGCTTCAAGAACTGGTATGAATTGCAGTTATAGTACAGACCTCAGCATAGCCATCCCCCAAGACAGTGTTTGATCAGGTTATGCAGTTAATTGTAGAGCTGAATATTAATTAAACCATAACTGTTCCACTCCTTCAGTCGCCATATGTGTAGACTGCAAAGCCAGGTTAACAGAACATGACATTCACATGCCTGTGGATTTTTGGTTCATATTTTAATAATTGGCATATATTTTATAGTAGAATTGCAATGATGAGCTCGGCACAGTTCTGAAAGCAATCAGGAGCGGTTATTTACATTTACTTCAGAAAAGTGCACCATATGTTGAATCCAAGGCAGTTTATATAGTACAAAGGGCAACAGAAATACTTCAGAACAATAATTTCTATATATTTTCAAGTTTTTTGAAAAATACATAAACATGCATCTGTTAATACTGACCTGAAAGATTCCCATGTTGTGTGCACACATTTTGTATTTTTTTCCAAGTATATTGCCACAGGATTATCCCAACAGCAAAGGCTATATTGAATTTTATACAGCAGAGACTCACAGAATTTGTACCACATCACTCATTCTGTAACAGCCTGCAATTAATTTGTTGCAGAAGGATAACAGATTATTCATCCATGAGTGGTAAATTTAATACAGGCTGGAAAATCTGGTGGAAAAATTAGGATTGGACTATTCTCAGCTAGCTCAGACAGGAGAGTCTTGATAAGACAAGATAAGGAAAGAAAAAAAGAAGACAATATTATCCAAGATAAGGCAGGGCAAGACAAGTCAAGGTGCAAAGTCAGGTGGAGAGGGGTGGTTTGCAGAATCACCCCCCACAAGGGAAGTGAGAGGTTATTGCGCTACCATCATTTAATTTCTCTGTATTGCTGTCTTCATATTATCTACTCCGATAGCATCTGCTCAAATGAAATACAAACAGTAGTAGTTCAGTACAGATTGAATGGTGGGGTTCATTGCTCTGTAGCTCTTTCCCTCTCTGTCTTTTTTTCTCCTCTAACCTCATGAATTTTCCCTTTTGCAAGGTCACGTAATACCACAGAGCTTTCAAAGTGTGCAAATTCCCCAGCATGCTGATTGCCTTGGCATTCATCCCTCAGAGTCATAAGGCCCAAAGCTGTGACAGTCCAACAGTCATTTTTGCTCTGCCATGTTTCCTGGCAACACGGTGGGAGAGAAACTCTGCCAAAACCACCAGCGAAACAAACTGACTTCATAGAACTGGTTATTTTAGATTTCATTGAAATTAAGGACAGAACAGACAAGTGAAAACTATCTCATCTGGACCTCCTGTTTATCCCAAAACATTAAATATCTGTATCTCCAGTCCAAGCAGCTATTCCCCTAAGAATTGTTCCATGCAATGTTTAAATCCCGACTCCATCCTCTTGCTTCAAACAGGTACTGGGGGCTCACATCGGGACATAGATGGGGCCTCACCACCACTGAATGGAAGGGGACAGTGATTTGTTCCAGTGCAGCCAAGGAGGCATTATTCACTGTAAGAGAACTCTGTGGGCTCGTATTCAACCTGGCTCCTACCTTCCCACCAGGGCTACTATTGGGAGTTCTTGGCTGGTCCTAATGCATGGAGTCATTCTATCCTAGGTGCAGGACTTTGGACTTTGCTTCATTGTGCATCATGAGTTTTTTGTTGGCCCTGTCCTCAAGTTTATCAAGTTCCCTCTGGACTGAATCTCTTCTAATCAGTTTGTCAGCGACTTCCCCTGATTTATTATAATCCTTGAATTCTCTGAAGGTATGTTCTGCCTCATTATTTTATTATGGAACAGCAAACATTGCAACTATGTTCATGGCACAAAAGGTAAGGGATGAACAGAGAGCTTCAGCTTCAGAGATTCCCACACCAGAATGATACATACCATAATGTTCAGCCAGATCTTCCCTCTTTACACATAGGCTGTGAGCCATCTCCTGTCTTTTCTTACAGATAGGCCAGTGTGAGTAAGCCATTCCAATATTTAATCATTTTCACTGCTAGGAAATTCTGTCTTGCTTAAGTTTGTTTAACAAAATTCTTTCTGCCCTTTTCCAACAGTTTCAGATTTCAGTCTGAAGCCTTACTTCAGTATTACATGAATTGGTATGGGAAAACAACCTCAGACACAGAATTTTAAGATTTTTCCCCCCATTTTTTGAAACCGATATTTAAAATTTTCTATTCCTTTGAAGATGGGAAAGGAATTTATGAAAAAATGCACAGCTTCCCTCTTTCTTTGGAATTTTTTCTTTTGTTAAAATTAATTTTAGGCCCATTCCACTGTGAATCATTTAAACCATACCTAGACACTAAGAAACTATTTTCCAAGTATGTATTATAGATCCAGATGAATTTCAAGCAGTGATAATTATGCACAAAGAAGTTGCCTGAGTCTGGTACACATCAGAGATGGTGGAACTGAAATCTTTAGATATCAATATCTGTGATCAGTTAAGGAGTTCTCAGCCTGCTTTGGACTTCATGTATTGCTTCTCAGAAGCTCTTGGTTTCAGAGTTGAGAAGCATGGTGTGGTGTCAATAAAGAAGTAATTCAATATTGCTGTCTCTTCCTATAAAGAAATCTGGTTGTAGTGAATTAAAAACCACAACAGTAGAGATTTGCTTGCATACTAATTTAAGAAGCAGAAGTTACAATCTGTTTGGGTTACTGCTGTTAAATGCTTAGTTTTCTTTCTTCCAGTATTTATTTTCCATGTGTTTTCTCTCCATCTGGAATTGGTACTAATCTTTGATGACAAAGTCAGAAAGGTGAGAAGGTAGAAATGGTAAAACACTGCAGTACAGATTTCCCATAGATGTTCTAGCTGCTCTGTATTTCTCTAGTGACATGCAGCAGCCTTGTATTGTTAATCTAGTTTTATGTCTTGTCTTGTATTTCCTAGGGCAACAGAAAGGCACAGGAGCATATTGGTGAATCTGGTTCTGTGAGTACACTTTTGGCTAGGTTTGTCTTTTATTTTTATCTATTTAATTCAGCAAAAATTGTTCCTTTGACATCAGTGGAGTAGTAGCTAATATGTGCATGAGAAAGCTAGAGCATACTTCTGAGAAGAATATGCTTGTATTTGTAGCATTAGAATGGAATTTGAGAGCTCTGCATGCAGTTCCTCATTATCACAACCTTTTATTGTAAGTCTTCTGTAAGACACCATTCTCCTGCTCATGACATGTAAAATGAGGGTGGAAATTTTTCTTTCATCCTTTGTATGTTCCCTTCACTTGCATGAAATACTGAGATACAGCAACTGCTTAATTCATGCCTAAGGATTCTTTAGATGAGATACAGAAAAGTTCACATGTACTCTGTCTTTTTCATGGTTAAACTGTTAAACAGTTTGACTAGAGCTATTAATATTTCCTCTAAGATGCTGGTAGCATTTTCTATTCTACCTGCCAAAGAAAGTGAACTTCTGATAGAATCCTGGAACTGCACAACACCTGTTTTTTTTTTATTTGCCAAAATATTTTCAAGGTGTTGCATGGTGGTGAAAAGTACATTTTGAAAACTGTTTTTCCCTCCACTGCTAAAACTCATCCATTCCCAACAAAAATATTGCTCATGCCTCACAGGCTATTTTATGAAAAAAGGAGGAGGGAGGGAACACTCTGCATAATTCCTCACAGTCCCCTGCCAGCATCTACCTCATCAGTGGAGTTAAGTCTGTGAGGTATTGTTAAATCCTTAGCCACCATTCTGAGATGTGTATCCGATTTTATCTCCCTTTATATGTGCTTCTACATCCACTAGGATTTTTTTTTTTTTCAAGCAAAAGGGAAATAAAAAACCCCCAGCTCTCCTTATTAATGTGGGAGGTCTCAGCTTCCCCAGAAGGAGATGCTGAGCATGCTCATTCAGAGACAAATTTTGGAAGGTTGCCATCACTAAAGGACAATGTGGACTCCTGAGCTGCATACCATACCACCTCTGCCACCCTAAGTGTTTGAGCAGTGATGGTTGTTAGAATGGTTAGTGAGTTCAAGCTGATGTGTACTGTGGAATAGTAGGATGATTTACTCTCCCTTGTCCTGTTTGGATATGCCTGTGTTTGTGTGCAAAGGCGGAGAACTGCCTTGGTCTTTCTTCTGTTTAGAAAGTGCTGCTTTTGCTGGCCAGGCAAGCAGGCAGGTGGGCAGATATTTCTTTCCAAAATTTTCAGTTGCACTGTATGCCTTCAGCCAGGTATGAGGCTAACTTGTGTACATAACATCTCCATTCATTTGTCGTCGCTCCACTCTGAAACTACTCATTTAAGAATTATATTTTTGATTGATTGCACCAGTTCTCTTTGCCTAGTTCTCTTTTTTTAAATGCTCCACCTTGTTCCGTTGTTTATTCCCAAGCCACCTATGAACTGACTCACCTGTTGTATGCTGAAAAATCCGAGTTGATGATGAATACCAGTTCTGTAAAGCTGTTCAGAAGAGGCAAATTACATGGTCATTACAAGCCAGTTGCATGAAAATCCTTGAGTAAACATCATGTAAAGTCAATGAATAGAGCTCCAAGTTGGCACGTTTTCCTTTTAGGTAATGGATAACTCTGCATACAACTACTAGAGTGTTCCCTCTGAACTAATAATGAGGAGGAAGCAAAGATCATACTTGGATTTAGTACAGCCAAGTGTGAGGGCAAGAGTTTTATTAAAGAAGTTCAAACAAAAGGGCAGGCATGACCAAGATGTTATGCCTAAGGATTTAAATTCAGTTTCCTGAATAAGTATGCAACGTCTGCCAAGAGACAAATTGTTTCCAGGGTAACACGTGAGAAGAGTGATCATATATCCCTTAGAGTCAGACTGTTGAACATTCGTGTAGCAGGACGCCACCATGACTTTGTGTGCACACCAAGTTTTACACAGGAACTGTGCTAACTGAATTTGTACTGGAGGCAATGTCATTCAGGGCATTTTTTTTTCCTGCCATTTTCCAAGAGAAAAGCCACCAGCAAAAGATTTCCACCTAGAAATGTATTGCTGTAGATACTGCTGATGGAAAGTGCAAATGACAGTATAAGAGCACTGAGGCTTGAAGTTTCAGGGATGACTGATAGGATTAGGTACTCAGTTCTCACTGAATTGCAGTAGAATTTGCATGTTTTCTGTCAAAGCTTTTTTGGAAATTGCAGACTAACAGTCCATGGCACTGTGAAATGGCTGAAACAGTGATAATTTGGTGTACCTCATGCCTAATTGCTGAAGCTATGCCTGTGATAAAAAGAGTTCCTTATTGATTCCCTACATTATAACAAGTACAATAATGTATTATTACGTTAGTTTTGAAAAATGTGGACAACTCAATGTATAGGAAAACTCAAACCAGTCCTGATGGTGACTAGTTTCATTTCTAAAGCATCCTTCTCTAGGATGTTGAAAATATTGTACTGACAACTCCAGGTTTGTTTCCTGAAAACAGGAAAATAAGTGCTAAAATCAATTTGCAGTAAATTTATACCATCCTTTTTATCTGGGGTCAGGTTTGAGGCAGTTGAGAGACAGGATTTCAATAGTTTTAAAAAATGAGGAATTTGAAGTCACTTTGTGCTGACTTGATTAGAGAGATTTTTTTTTCCATCTTTTTAATGACCTGCAAACTTACAAATACTTAATTTAATGTTTTACCCATGTCTTTGTTCTCTTTTTCAGTTAAAATAAAACCACTTATCAAAATTAAACATCATTTTGAATCAAAACCTTTTGTTCCGAAAATGTTAAAATGAAGACTTTAGAGTTAAAAACCAAAACAATCATTTTTCCAGAATCAACACCAATTGAAAAATATTTTGATTTATCAAATTTGCATTTCCTTGGCAAAAAGAAAAAAAAAAGTATTCTATTTCATTTAATTGACTTGGATTGAGTTAGAAAAAGATACAAACTGAATGAAAAATATAGAATATAAGAGAGTGTCAGGGCATTGTATTGTATTACAGTTGTCTTGATGTAAATGCAAAGATCTCATTCTTCAGGGTTGCATTTTTCTTCTATTAATATAGAATAATTTCTCTCTTGGGTGGCTGAGATAGCAGCCTGCAGATTTTAAACGTCAGCTCGTGCTTTTCTGCTTAGTGGACCATAATTATTTATACCTTCTAAGGTTGACTTAGACTTTATTGAGAGAAAATTTTGTTTTAAACCAAAGCTAAGAAGTTTGGCTTTCTTCTGCTCAAAGCTGGAATACCCAAGATCATGATCTCCTTATGTAAATACTGAGATATCTTCTGCTTGTGAGAGCAAAAGTGTTTAAAGGACATAGTGCATTAAAAAATCTCTTTTCTCAGGCATTTGGTTGAGAGAACGGGATGTGGGGGAAGGAGAGTTTGATTGTTTGTAGTTTTACATCAGGAAGTCTAGCAGAAGCCACTGCAACATCTCATAAAACATTGTGCAGCTGTGTGCAGACCTCAGGGTGCACAGATGCGTATGTATTATATTTCCTTGGAAGGGGCACAAGCTGAACTTTTCGATTTTGACACCCGACAGCATCCAGCAAAGGTGAGGTCTGCTACTTGTGCTTTAGAATTTAAAATTAAAACAGTGTGTGTTGTAGTGCTCACATGACATGTATAAATGTATAAATGAAAGCCATTAAGTGAGTGCATTTACACATAATCTAAATGAAACAACACACCTAACCAGATGGATTCCTAAAATGAGTAATTGTGTACTGTTATTTTCATAACTGTTGTCCTTCCTGGTATACCCTCACTTCTCTGGTAAGTCCATCACTTTGATTTGAGTTTCCACATTGGAGGCTGAGACCTTGTTTCTCTACGTTTCATGAAATCAAGCTTAGAAAATAATCTCAAATACTAAAAGGAACACAGAAATACAGAAAAAGGCAACATCCAGGGGCTTTTAGGAGACAATGGAAGCTTTTACCACATCTATGCACATAGCAATTTCTATAGCATTTTGTTTGATTTTCCATGAGAAACTCTGTCAACAGTGCAGCATCTTATTATAGTTTCCAGGGTGGCTGCCCAATTTGAAACAGGAAAATCAGGTCTCAAATCTTGACATGCATGTAGGAGGACTCCAGAAGCCAAAATCTAGCTACATGTCTGCAACAGCTGGATAAAAATGCCAAACAAAAATAAAATGTTAGCCAGCCTACAATTCCTCTTTCAGTTGGACCTTAAACATGCCAGTGGTGTGAAGTATAAACTCTTGTTTTTTAGATTTTGTTGTCTTTGTTCTTGAAAACTGGCAAAGTATCCGATGTAAATAGCACCCTCCACCCAGATAATTCTAGCCTATGTGAAGTTGTCAAAGCACATTTATTTCTTCGTTTCTGTTGTATCAACTTTCATTCTTTTCCCCTCCACAGATGGTAAAAGAGAAATAATAATAATGCCAGCTTTTTTTTGTAGCTCTTTTTTCCTTGGATTTCAAAGTGCTCTACAAAGGTCAGTATCATTATTCTCCAATTTTCATATGTGGAAACTGAAGCATTTAGCTGTGAAGTGGCATCCAAATATAGAACCTGAATATTAGTTTCCAGTTAAAAACAGAAGTTGGTATTCTTTTCAGTAACATTTCCAGCAGCTGAAGGGGATCTCAAGGAGCACAAGTATGTTAGTAGAGGTGCATTTAGGGGTTCTGGCACAAAGAAAATAAATCTATAAATGTCCTTCATTATTGTGACCCATTTTGCTGTCATGGCACTTGCTCTTTACCACGTGGGTATGCCAGACAGCTGCACAACAGAGTGTTGCAACTTCTGGACTGTTCATCAGTTGATTTTTTATGATGATAAAGTGAAAGATGAATTTGTAATAATACAGAGTATGTGTTCATGTGCACATGTAATGTGTGTAACGTAGGTGTATATCTGTGTTCTATGTGCGGTGGTTTGGCTGTGATCTGAGCTGCATCTGTTAACAATGAAAAATATGTGTTTTCTCACAGTCATAAAATTCTGGGCCACTTAAAGGTGAGTATTTTCATCAGATCTCTCTTTATTCTGTAGTTTATAATCAGTAGAACTAGTGTGCAGTGCTCTAAGACCATAAAACAGATAGAAAATAATCATGAAGGGAGAAGTTTGTAATGTTTACCAGATGATAATCCAGAAGGTCTACATACTTGGAATTTAGATTGGTGATCCCTGTTAGCTTCAACAATGCAAGAAGGAAGAAGATAATAAGACTATGTTTTAGAGAGTAAGTAGTCAGCAGTGTAATGGGGCGTACTCCTATTAAAGTGTGTGGACAAGATTTTATGATTAATGGCTAACTTTATGTACATCCTACACATGTGCTGTGGGATGCAGCAAGGGACTGGGTCAGGGAGGGAAGGGTTGGAAAGCGTGTCACAGGACAGATGTGAAAAACTAAGGGAAGGTAGCAAAACAATACCACCCAGTCATCCATCTGTGAAAAGAGAAAAATCTTAAGTGAAGGGTGCTTTCTAGGCTTTTGAATATACCATATGTAATACACTGCTTTGTACTTTCTGTTTATGTTTTGTCTATTTTATGAGCTCAGGAGTGTGGGTCAGTCAATGTAAAAATTGTAATACTTCACTGCAAAATGTTCTGCTCTTTTCATGTGATATGAATCCTGAAATATTAATTTCTTCTGCCTTTTATTCCTAATAGGACTGCAGAGCATTTACAGCTCTTGGAGGCACTTCCCAGGACTCTCTGGTTATATCCATATGAGTAAGACCACATTGTTCTCTGGCTCTGAGGTCAGTGGCATAAAGAGCTGTTCTTTAACAGCCTTCAGAAGCTTCAGAGGATTGCTGCCACCTTGACCATGGGGAATTGTTCCTGGCCCATGCGCGCTTCCCGACAGCGCCCGGGAACTGTTTGTGGAAGAGCCATTGACAAACACTGTTTAATTTACTTGCTTAATAGATACCTGTTAATAGGTATCCTGTTTTGCCCTAAGCATCATCCATACCAGTCTTGCAAATATTCACACACTCTGTCCTCCAAGCAGGAAGGAAAAGCAGTGAAAAAATGTCTATTATTTAGAGAAACTACTTGTTAATGTCAGTGAGATCATGATGATAGCAACACAGAATTTTCTCTAATGATTCAGCTAGGTTGGCTATCCAACACGGTTTTTATTTTCATTTACAAATTGAGCACAATTTTTCAGAAGTCACAACACAAAACTAATAATGAAGTTACAATGTTGAGTTTTCAGAATTTGGTTTTTAGAGATAAAGATAAAACAAACAAACCTGACTGTTTTCATTAAATATTTATTGCTAATTGTCCTGTCATCTAAGGTTTTGTTGTCCTGGAGGTTTGTGGTGAACACTTAAACCAGTTTCTTTTGAAATTAATTGGATGTTTTCCACTGATTTGATTGCATTTTGTATCAGTCTCTACTGTGAGTCTTTCCAGTAGATAGTGTCTGTGATAACCCCCTGTCACAGAGGGTCTGAGCTATGAAAAAGCCAAATCCTCATTTTGACTGTATTGTTCACAGGCGTACAAATAAGCTTCTGATTGACTGCCTGCGCCTGATCTCATCTCTGACCTGAAGTGCACATATCTTGAAGATTTTACATCCAAAGTGTCTGTTCTCATACTGCGTTCTGGAGCTCTTCCAGAAATGTCCAGAGCTTCCTTTTCATCCCAGGACATATTGTCTTCCTCTTCTGGCACAAGCCCGTGAAAATGTACAGGTAGAAACAAAACAGAAAGTTTCTAGCCCAAGGCATATTATGTTAAGTGAATCTGTTGTATTGACGTTTGGGTAACTAGAGATGAATGAACTAGTTCAGTCTAAATAACAACCAGCCCCAACCTTTGCCCACTCAAAAGGTGACCCTAACCCAAATCTTTTTCCAATTTGAGTTGGTTCAGAGAGATCAGCTGTCGAGTCTGTCAGCTGGTAGCCAGACACCAGAGCAGACATAACTAATTAGGATATATTCCCTCATCTGGAGATTAAACATTTTTTTTTGACTCCTTGCATGTTCCCATAGTTACAACTTGCATTAAAACCTCCTGGTCTGAAAGCAGCATCTTCAGAACCAAAGCAAGTGAAAAATTAGCTTTTTCCCAGAGAAATCTATGGGAGCTGAGATTCTCTTAACTGGATGTTTTCTCCCTCAACAAAGTTCAGCCTGTGAAGTTACTGACATTCCATCCTCACAGAACATCTCATTCTGAGTTTCAGAACAACTTATTTCTCTGCTCTTTTAGTCAAACTTAGCTCACATAGTATCAAAATTTATCCAGCAACAATATGATTTTGTCACTCATGTCTTGAGAGGAAATATTTCAAATCCAAAAGCTCTAAAAATATGCATAACTTGGGACTTCAGTGAGGTGTTGTTTATTCTGGTGACTAGAACTCATGAGGTGTCCGTGGAATAAGGATAACCTGTAGAAGTGAGAAAATTCAACTGAGCAGCTGAACTTCGGGTCTTTACTAAAAAGTTTGCTGACAGTGAGAGGCAGAGTATGGAGCTTCTATATCTAAAAATAAACACTGGTGATGATGTATGTTTTCTTCTGTACTTGCTATAATTGCAGCTTTTGCGTGGCTTTGCTCTGCCATTTATTATTTTCTGCCCAGATTTCAATGTGGTTTTATAATGGTCAGACAGTGTGCTAATGTATTTGAGTCTGAGTGTATTTACACTGTACTTTGATGCCAGTGGTGTTCAGAGTCTGGGGAAAAGTTAATATAATGAAGGTCAGGATCTCAGTAGGTTTCAAAACCAAGATTAAACATGCTTATGGCTAAGAGACCATAGGGCAACTTTATGATAGGGAGATGATAAATTCACATGTTCAACATATGTTAGTGAATGGTGGAAAAAAGATTGGAAGAATACAGCATTTCAGAGAAACCAAACATCATGTTCTCAATTTCTTTGAAATATGGATTGTGCTCCTAAAAAAAAAAAAAGTTTAAGTCATATATTATGTATGTAAGAAATTATGTATTGCAAGAAATTATTTAGCCAATCTGAATTAAGCAAAGTACTTCTATTGTCTAAATAGGGTGGTACTGTTAGTTGTCTGAGGGTTTTTTTTGTACCAAACTGTTGACTGATTATATTTAAATGACAGTTTCGTATAATGGGAACAACAAGTGTATTTCCAGAATCCACGTGTCAAAGCTTTAAGACAGCTGGCTTTCTAGAAGCTCGGCTTTCTGAAAGACCATACTAATTTTTAATTATTTTTTTTTCTGCAAACCAGCTCAAACTTCCCCTTTCTGAGTCAGTCATTGTTTGTAACAGAAGTTGACTGCTCTTGAATCTTGCTCCTTAAATATCCAATGACGTAGTAGTCAGGACTTACCAGGCATAGTGGAAGTCAAAATCATCTGTGCTAGAAACCATAGCAGCCAAAAGAGCTGAATGAGTGCAATTTTCACTGAGTGTCATTTAAAACTTACATTTTTAAAATGATTGAAAACACTTAGGAACATCTTTTAAAGAGTTTCCATCAACTTTGCTAATTAAAAGTTGGGATTGTTTTTACCAGCTTCAGCCATGTACCTAGCCAGATGCATACCAAAGGATATATGCTTCTGTGGATATCTCACTTGCTGCCACCCAGCTGCCAGCCTGGATGGGTGAGGTATCACACAATGTGAAAACGGGTATATCAGGTACCCTAAAACATTTCAAAAGGCACCAGAAACTTCTGTTTAGGCATCTGAGTCTTCCCATAGCCCATAGTTAACTGAACCGTTTTCCACGTTCATTCAACTCTATTAACTGTAACATCATTGACCACTTACGGAGGTTAGGCATCTGGCCCACATAATACACACCTGTGTGTAGAGAATTAAAATAGGGTGGCTAAATCCCTTGCTGAATTCTGTCCTTACTCTGTTTAATCATTCACTCTTAAAGGGAAGAGATGGAGACTTCCACCCATTTCTTCATCCCAGCCTGAGACCGAGGGATGACTTGTGTCTCCTCTTGAAGTGCCAGTCTCCACTGACATGAAGTGACATGAGCCTTCACCTGAACGTTTTTATCCCAGAACTTTGGTGAAAACCCTTATGATTGGGAACGCAGGTTTCTGTTGTCTGTCCGTGTTTCCCACAGGCAGGGGAGGTGTTGAACCTGCAGCTCAGAAGGGAGAAGAGCTTTGCCTTGATGTCAGTGGAGGGGCTTAGGACCTTACAGAACAAGAAACACTACAAGCTCCCAAAACCCCTTCCTGGATCAACAGAATGACATGTATTTGGAAAATAGCACACTTCTAATCTGAAGGGGGCCAGGAGATGTCAGACTGAATGTGCATTTTCACTTGTCCTGTTTATTTCATTACATGTAACATGAAAACATTCCTGCTTGCCTGCAGTTATTTCAATCTTCCCGTGAATGCTGGATGCACATAGCATCAGACTGAATGGTGAACTTTGCATATCTGACCTCTAATCCACCAGGTCAGTGGAGCTTTTCTTATGTTAGCTAAAATGAACATTTTGTCCTTGGAAGAAAAATGTTGCGTATGTAAGAATAGAAATAAATATGGAAGTGTTTTCTATGTGCAGAATATCTTGTCTATTTCTTTGATTATTTTTAACAATAGTAAAGGTTTGATATTTTCCAGGCATTGTGACTGCTCTTCATCTCAGAATCTCAAAGCATTTTAGAAAGATTAAAATTAACCCTCACTCTGTATGTATATGCTATGAAAGTTTTATTACAGACAGTTTATAATGCTGTCATTTAGCACATACAATTAGTTACAAGGTAGAAAGCTGAAACAGAATCTAGTTATCCAGTCTCCTGAACTTTACATTTGAAATCTCAAATTAATATACAAGCAATCCTTGTGGATAGGATTAAAGGTACCAGGAACTTCACTGACAATCTCAGTGCTTATCAGCAGCTATTCTACTGTAGAACCATTAGTGGAGAACACTCATAATATTTTTGTTTCTGTAAAAATGTATAGGAGCATTGGAGCTGAACTTCTAGATTGTTCATGTTGCCACATTGCTAAGACAACCCTTTTTGGAAGACTGATAGATCCAATGACCTTTTTAATATGAAGTTTTCTTTTAAACATGTCTGAAAACCATCACAAACCCTCCTAAGCAAAGCTGTAGTTCGATACAAAGTCATGCAATACATGGTTAACTGTCTTAAAGCCACTCTGTGATCCCCTCAAATTCCTTTATCCATCAGTAAAACTGCACAAAGGGTGAACAGTGTATTGGTGCAACAAATGCAACATTCCCTATGGCCAGTGGAAGGGATTTGGATCTGTCACATTTTGTTACTGGTATGCAAGAAAACTGCCAGTCTAATGAAATAAAGGATAAGACAACCTTACCGCAAAGGTCTTACAGTCCAAAGTCCAAATTATATAATGCTTATTCCGACAGAGTCCCAATTGCCTTGGAGTACTATTCTTGGGCAGGAAATGTAAAAGTATGGATGGGTAGGATGATATCTCCATTTAGTTCACTATAATTGACACCAAATAGGGCTGATGGCTGAAGCAAAATAATATGTGGAATACTGTGTTTAAATTATGTGAAGCACAGGTCATTTCAAAGTTAACAGATTTTTGAGACCAGAGGTAGCACTGTAATCATCTAGCTCTTATTTCCTGCATAACACAAGCCAGAGTGTTCTGCAGATTAATTCATGCTGTGCAGAGAATTGTTCTCCCTTTTTCAAAGTCAAGAATACTGAGTTCAAAAGCTTAGGCTTGGACTAGATTTGGAGGTGATGGATTTGAGTTTATTTGCTTGATTATTTCCTGGAGAAGCTGCACAAGCATAGGTACAGAGATTAATTTTGTCTTTTCAAATCTTCATCCTCAATTGTCTTATTATAGCAGTGTTTATGGTCTGGCCTATATTTATTGCATTCTTCACTAGCATAGGCCTTGCATTCCTCACTTGATGTTTGCCATGTGTTGGGCATTACTTGAAATATATAGTTCTGGTTTCTTTTCTCCACAGTCACCAGATAATTAACTGATACAATATAGGCAGGTTTTGAAAATTCGTTTCAAGACATCAGTTATAAAGGTAGAGTGCTCATATCGAGAAGAAGAAGTCAATGAAGAAAAGAAAGAGGAAATAAACAACCAAGCTGGCAATTAAATCCATCAAGATTAGTAAAATGATATAAGCTATAACCTGCATTCCTTCTTTTTCTCTCCTTTTCTTACCATACATACATAAACTCTTGTGTGTGTATTTTCATATAAATGGATTCTTGCATCTGATGTAAAACATAAAGAGTTGAGTTTATTTTTCCCTAGCTGTGAGATGAGTAGAGGCAAGTTTCACCGGTTTGACTTTGTGTGTCCAGGTTTTTCCTGTTATTCCTCAGCACCTGCATTTCCACTGCTTCTTGTCTCCTGTAGGAGAGCAGGTCTGTTCAATATCGGAGCAGGTAAAGTGAAGGCTGTGTCTGAAGCCACTGCTTTCTATTTGTACAAGCAATAGGTACAAAGTGGACATTAAACAGGCACCCTGCTGTGTACCTGATCGGTGTCTGTTTCATGTCTATAGTTTTCGTATATTTATCTTATACCTGCTCCAGGAGTTGTTTCTCTCTCTTTCTTTTTCTCTCGCTTTCTCCCTCCCCTCTTTTCCCCAAAGCACACTTATTTTTTCTTAAAAAAACAGAATAGGAATTAGGATGAAACGTGGCATCTTTGGGAAGATTAGATAAATCAGTGCCTCTGGGACACAAACACAAAAAACCCAGTCAGCTACAGGGATGACAGAGCTAATCCACTAGAATCATAGAGTTGTTATGGTTGGAAAACACCTTTAAGATCATCCAGTCCAAGCCTTAATCTAGCATTTCCAAGTCCATCTCCACTAGTGAAGATGAGTGAGTCTAGGAGAGGAATTTAAAGCTAGTATTAAAAGAGGTGTGATTCAGTCTACATGACACACTCACCATTTCTGCATATAAATTCTATCTTCTCGTTGCCCAAGGTTTTAATGCAGAAGGCTCAAGGGAGTTCACTTCCAAACTTGGGTGTTTCAATTCTGTGGGCTCAATCTACCTCTGAAAGCATCAAAAGCACTGATGTCTCCTCATGGACTTAAATGGGCATCCTGACTAGACAGCTCAATGCCAGCTCAACGCTATTAGCTTGCTACCTAAGAATGAATTGAGTTCTAATAAACCAGGAGGAATACATCCTTCCATGTATTTTTTCTTGCAGCTGGTGACTGCTGAGACCATGCAGCATGCTCTACCTCTTTCCAACAGCTGTGGATCTTTCAGAAGTCTTTCAACCTAACATTGAAACTGGACCTGTAAGTGGTACATGGGAGGCATGGATAGGCAACCTCTGCTAGCTCCAAGAGTAGAAATCATTGCTGATATCAGTGAGGCACCTAGAATTGCAATCATGTGCGGGCCTCTGCCATCTTTCTAGGTCATCTCCATCCACCAGATCTTAAACCCTGTTACCTTGCCTTCCTTTAGATCCATGACTTTTATCACTAATGACTGCATGTACAAGAAATTAATCCATTAGTTATGGATAACAAAAGACAGTATGATGTTTGGCTTCAAAGGAGCTAGATATACTCTAATTGTGAGATATACGTATTTCATCTCTATTACTCTTTGCTCTATGTACTGTCTGAGATTTTAACTTGAAGACCAAAAGCAGAACAAGTAAATTTTTTAATATATTGTTCTTCGTTTTGTCCCATCCAGAGTACATATTTCAAGTCACAAATACATTTGATCCCGAAGTCTTTTCCTCTGAGACGCTGTGACAGTAGCAGATTAGTCACTCCAACCAAAGCATGATTCTTTTTTTTTTTTTTCTCCAGGGAGCATAACACCCAGAGCAAAGTTCTGAAAGAGCAAAGATCTAAGCACATTTCCTTTTACCTAGCCCTTGCTTCTCACTTCTGGTTGGAGGGATTTTTTTGGTACATCATGACTTTCTGATCATTCTGCAAGTGCACTAGTCTGGGCAGATGTAAAGCAAGCCCATATGGAAGTTCTAGTGAAATTTAGATACCATCTCATCAGTTGTATGTGCATCTCTAAAAACTGAAGAATGAGGTTGAGATGATGGTGGCAGAGATATTACTTACCTACCTTTTGAACAAGAGCATCCTTATGAGTAGGATGTCTAGGAAAGAGGAAAGCTTTTCTTTTGTCTTCTGTTTTTTTCTCATTCGTTTGTTTTTCAATGCAACTTGTTTGAAACTTGTTGAATTGGTTTCTATCATAAAACAACTATCCAGGCTGTGGTGTGTAAAATCACATTTTTTTTTCCATACTGAATGAGTGAATACTAAACTCATGAAGGCACAGGAGTCTGCTTGGTTTTCCTCTCCCTAGCCCCATGAATCTTTCACACATGGGCGCAAAGTGTGAGTCAGCCTCTTATTCAGAGTATTTTACAGATGCTGGTCAATCGGTTCTGCTAAGGCATGGGACTGGTGGGCTTCCACCACTTTTGTCCAACATGGGTGTAGATCCTGGATCCTCCCCTTTGCTTAGACCAGTTTGGACCAGGTTACACCTTTCCTTGCTGGGAGCCAACTGTTGTCAATGTTGTGTCAAATTGCTACTGCCAGACATAGCAAACCAGCCTCTTCATGGGACTGAGACAGAGAGAGTCAGGCTCTGCAGCCTAACTGGCATTCATTACACATGTTCCTGTTCCTCTGAGCTCATCCCATCGAGAGAACATGATAGAAAATTTCAGCACAACACCTGAGCATTTAAACAAGAAGATTAGGATTGTGCATCTGAATACATGTAGTGAAGACTTATTTTACAGGGACTCAGTTCCCCAATTTTTGCCACTTGATTCACACTCAAATTTAAGGTCCCTAGTGAAGCAGTTTGCATAAAGTAAGTGACTCATTTCCCTATGTGGTTAAGGAAGAGAGGCAGGTGCCTTTGAAAACCCATGGATTGTGATTTTCTTTACCTAATTCAATTGATATGTGTTGATGAGCACAGCAGGGAAAGAGCAGGCTACAGCTGGGCAAGATTCTTTGCTAATATTTTTAATCTTGTGACTTGCAATTTCTGTGTTGTGATCACAAGAAAGTCCCCTGCACATTCTGTGGGCTGTTGAGATGTTCCCAAGGGTAACAACAGTTCTAAATATGTCTTTTTTAATTATGTTGTCACCTTTGTACTGGATACTAGTCTGAACCAATCACAATGTTCCATGTTTGTTTCCAAACTTAAATTCCAGTCATTACTGATCTGTACTGGATTTAATCAGTGACCTAGGAACTTTACCAACAGGCTCCTCAGCTATTCCAGCTAGATCTGGTTTTAAACAGGTTTTATTAATATTAATTGGGGATACCATCTAAGTATCCAGACAGGATGTTAATTAAAAAGGCATTTTGTTGGCTGATCTTATGGTAATTTTTATGATTTCTTTCTCAGATTTCGTTCCTCAGATTTTCACTTAAAATATTTCAAGATGCATCTTCTGCAGAATGTCAGGTCCATGTAATGACGAAGAAGTTGTTCCAACTCACACAAGAAGTTGGGGAAAAAAATCCAACGGCATTCCAGCACTTCATAAAGTTCCAAATTTCAATTAAATGGAATGTAGGCATAACTTTCCCAAAAGATCAATTCAGCTTTAAGAGAGATTAATGATATAAAATTAATTAGATTCTAGAAGAAGGCCTACACTTCAGAGATGAAGAAGATATTTTTTCTTGACATAATTTGATAACTATTTGCAATGTTCCCACAGATAATGCAGAGAACAAATATATTGATTTTGAAATCTCGGATTATCATAAAACAAAACTCAAAATCTAGAATTGAAAGTGTAGGGGGAAAAAAAAGACCAGATTATTTCTTGCATTGCTTATATGTAGTCCCACTGACATCAGTCAAAGTGTGCATGAAGAACTGGAGAAGAGTTTGGCCCAGGATGTGGAAACTGTTTGATAGAAAATGCTGAATTAATTTAAATTGTGTGGGGTATGAGCACGATCTTGTGGAATGAAAAGTGGCTGAAGGACTCTAAACAAAACATTAATATATAAGTTTGTGGGAAGGTCTTTTCCTAGTGAGGTACTTCAGGGGTCTATATTCAGTACAATTTTATTCAACATTTTCACTAATGATCTAGAAGAAGTAAGCCACCCATTAAGGAAAGTCCTATATGGTGAATAAGAGAATGGAGTGGCAAAAGGTGATGACAGACAGATAGTACAAAGGAACCTGAATAAGAATTCAAGATTCCCATTGACTTCAATAAGCTTTTGAGCAGATTGGCAGAGATATTAGAATGATGGACAGGAAGAACAACAGAATGAGATTCATCTTGGAAAATATACAAAGGCGTCAGGTGAAATATTCATGATAGGAAAACTGAGGAAGTGAATAAAATGGATAGAAGTCTACAGCTTTGTAGGATCATTATAAGCATTAAAAAACCACTAAATAAGCTTTTACCAGGCAGCTGCAACCTTCCACTGCTACAGATCAGCTTAGGTCCACTGTTTAAGAACTTGAAAATCTGACAGATCTTTTTGGCTACCTACTCAAGTTGTATTTTTATTTATGCTAGGTTCAGAAAAGCACTTAAGCACATGTTTAATTTTAAGCAAATGCTGGAGTGTTTGACTGAACTGGGATGCAAAATTCATGATTTCCTATTACCCAGACTCAACACTGCATATAACAATGTAAGCATTCTTTTCAAATAAGAAACGCTTGCTATTCCAGTTCAGTTCCGAGCATTGTTCTACATTTGCCGGAAATAAAATAAGTCTGGGGCAATAATGTGTTTTGGAAACTTTTTATTCCCTCAAACATCAAGTGGAAATTGTTTTTAAAATTATAAATATTTTTAAAGGTACAAAGATGTGTGAGAGAGATTGGGAAGCATGGCTATAGCCTGATTCCTTTTGTTGATAAACCCTTATAAATCAGAAGCAGCTCCAATAGAATTTAACTATTAGGAAACAAAAGATAAAAATCATGGCACTAGTTTCTTCTTTAAATGAATTTAACTTTTCTATGACGCTGGCTTAAATTTGCTAAAATAAAGACACTTTATAGAATTCTGGCACTGTGAAATCTTGTCTAAATTGTGCAGTCATGCTCTTTTAGTACCCTCCTTTGCACCAAGGTTTTGTCAAGCCGTTAGAAGCAAGATCTATGTCCTGTGGAAGGACAACGACCACATGTCACACACCTCAGTTCTGCATAAGCCAGCACAGCTTGGCAGGTAGCAGGTGACGCTGTCCCAGTGGCATTGTGCCCTTTCAGCCCCTGAATCATAGGTCTGTCAAGGAAACTTCATTTCCCTCAAGCTGGTGTTTCTTTGGGAATCTCTGCACCATATCCCATGGTTTCCTGAGGTTACATCTTTGGTGCCAAATTAAAAAAAAATGTTCAAAGGACCATTAACAAACATAAATGGGCATAAATTAGTAAAATAAGATGAAATTATTCACTGATGTGGAAAAGCAGGTGCTCAGTCATGCTTTTATTGGTCTTTGAAAAGCTTCTTAGCTCATCTCACTGCAATTGCTACCACGTGGGTGCAAGTAGTGGCTGAAACAGTATTTCATACTGATACTGTGCAGGATCCCAGGTATGCATGTAGTACCCTCTCAGCCTGGCTTCACGAAGGAATGGATTTCAGAGTATAAATTTTATTTTTTTGCCAGGACTTCTAAATTTCTGTTTTGACTAGGGGTGTATTACTTAACCAGCCAACTGTGTGATGTAAGGAGGACAAGATAAAAATGATTTTGTAGTTAACTAATTTTAGGAAAAAAACCTACAAAGGCTGCAAACTCTAATGCCAATGTTGCAGGCATCAGTGCATCACAAGTGCCTAGTTTACCCAGGCAGACACGAATAAATTTATTCCATACCTCTATGATAAGAATTGGCTCTGTCATACAGTAAGTGATCTTTCATCTGTTTGAATGATCACACATTACAATCAGTCAGAACTACAAAAGTATGACTTCCATTCTACACTCAAACACAGATTGTTTTTCTTCCCAAATCAAATAACTTTGTGATGTTTGCCTTCTTTCAATCAACCAAAATACTAGTGTGCATGAAGTAAAAAAACCAAACCAAAACAAAAACCATCTTTCTTTCTGAAATGAGAGTTCCAACACCTGGTGAAAATTGGACAGCATTTCATAGCAATGAGGTCCAGCTCTCTTGTTAAAGATCCAACAGATTTTTTTGTACAGTAAAGACTGTTTATCCTGACAGTTTTAGTATTCTGGGAGATTACATTCACATTTTCTAAAAGCAACCCCAAGATTTCATCTGGTTTCAGTATTGCTTCTTCTCTACTTTATATCAAAGCTCTCACGTGGTTTTCCTGTTCACTGTTAAAAAGTCATTGCTGCACATGTCAAAGCATGATGCTCTAGGTCGATAGATTAATAGCAAACCATCCTTCTAAGAATGAATGCTTTATTCTGACAGATCAATAGAGTTCAGCCTGTAAAGCTGAACAGATAGTATTCACATATGAAGTAGTTAATGATTTATTACATTGTATTTAGTTTCTTCAAATTAAACAGTGTATATGCCTATATGGGCAATGTCAGGATACTGAGTTTAATGAAAGAAAAACTGGTCTTCTCATGTCTTTAGGTTTAGCTAAATCCACTCCATTTCTAGTACACATAACATTATCTCTGCTCCATCTGCATCTCACACACAGAGGATTGTCAGTGTATTCTATCCCAGACTAAATTTTATACTTAACCTGTTTGGATTCTTCACCAAACTTAATATTGCTCACAAAGACAGCACAGAGTCTCTGACATGCATTATAATCCCCTTCCCCCAGTCTCCTGAAAAGGTTATACACCAGTATAATTCTTGAAAGTCCCAGAGGCTGATTTAAGTTTTCAGCTAAGACCAAAATGTGCTAAAAATAGCGCAAGTATTGCAGGGTTTTGAGATCTAAGAAATATTTCTGATCTTCATTATTTGCTTTATATTCCATACGATGACAAATGCATTTAGAAAATACCATAAATATTTAATAGGCTTGTGATATTAGCCTGTAAATACTATGGGTGGAGTTATTTTGTAGATAATTTAGTGCAATCTCTTTGACAGTGAGCAAACTGGAAAGAGTTTTCTGCATATAGTTCTGTTAATAAGTAGTATGGTTTATTACATGATTAATAACTCAGTGCTTCTTATTGGGATACATAAAATGTAGTAAAAATAAATAAAACCATAAAACAATTAGGGGGACTTGTGTTCACTGATTTGTTCCTGTTTATGAATACACAGCATTAGTATAAACAGACAAGGGGTCCTCACTTTATCCTTTTATCATTTCCAAATGTTGTTAGAAGATGGTAACCCCACTGAAAACAAACAAAACAGCATGTCATGTAAATGTGACTTCAATCTAACATTGTGTTAGGTCAGCTCGGCTTTGAGAAATATGTGGCTTTTTCAACTGTTACTTTTGCTGGAAAGTTCTGTTTGTAAATGTCAATGATATCACTTTAAAAGCCAAACAAGAAAATGTTACGTGGAAAAGTTGCAGAAATGGTATCCACTAAAGGCAGTTTTCAGTTAATTTTTTGGTAAGACTTTACATTTTATGCATTTATCAGGACATTTCTTTAATTAAGAAAACTTAAGCTCATGAAAACTTTCTCTGTCTATTCTCATGTAAATTCCCCAAACTACAACCTTTGTATTAAGAAGTTACACTATCTTTAAGATGCAAGGTTGCACCTCAGTGGTGCTATACTTCTTCACTTCCTAATTTGTACAATTTGTATTTTCATGAAGATGGCTGGCAGTGTAGTTGCCAGGCATGAAGGAAACACAACAGCAAGGTCCAGGAACCAGCCTGCAAGGAAGCGGCAAGGTAATGGGTGGTGCCTCATTAGATAAGGGAGTCCCATCTAGTTTGGGCAGAAATCTTGCTACTCTGCAGAGCTGCAGTATCATAAAAGGAAGACTATGAGAAACTTTGTAAAACTGTTAATATTTTTCTGAAAACATATTGCATGGGAATTGTGTATGTGAAAATTAAGTGATGGCAAGTAAGAATATGTCCTGCTTTCATATAATGAACTTGGAATAAAGGCTACCAAAGAAACGCTTTGCCTTGTAATGTGTATTTATGCCACAGAACCCATTGCTGCATATAAATAGTACAGGTAAATAAAAAGTATGGAGGTGTTTAGAAGTTTTTAAAAATATTGGAAGAATTGGATTTGGAAACGCAGCTGCAGACCTTCCACTCTGGAAGCCTCTGAGCTGTTGATTGCTGAAAAATGCAATTAAGATGTAACAAAAGAAATACTGCTCCAGGTTGGTCCACTTGTCCTGCTTCCCTCAGTTTCCACTGCTAGCAATAGTCTTCATCCAGGGGTGCCGGAAGGATGCTGCTTTGAGCCTCCCTTGACCTGCACAGCGTGAAAGCCCACATGTTTTCGAAAGTGCAGGGCTGGGCCCAAGCACTTGACATAAAAGAAAGGGCTGCATAGCCTCATATCAGTGAAGAAGATCTGGAAGATAAGAACTCGAGAATTCTGATTGCAGTTGTGGCACTTATTTTGTGGACTTTTACTAACAAAGGTTTTTAATTATTTTTTTAACATTTTCTCAATTTCTTGAACTACTAGTTTGATAATGATCAGGTGATCTGCTAAATTAATTTTTAAGTTTAAGGACTTGAAGAACAACAATTTTCCTTGCTATTAAAACAAGCACTTAGCAATGTTTGCAAAATTCTTGTCTTCATTGTTTGCTCTTCATTTTCTTTCCTCAAATACATTCAGTAAACTGTACGGTTCCAAAGTGGATAGCTTTTACTACAGTTATCCTTTGATCACAAAAGATATGTTTGCTGGATGTATTCAACTCCTATAATAATTAGTAAAATTGTGATAGCCATACATGACAAGAACTTGAAGAAGCACACTGTTCACCATAAGTGTCTCACAATCTAGCATCACTTTTTGAAGATGTTCTCAAAATAGTTTTTTTTGCAATTGTTAGGGAAAATAAAAGGGAGAAAAGAAAAAACAAAAGGAAATGTGCTTATAGTGTGAATACATTATGTTTTTTCAATAAGCATAGCCCCCTGAGAATTTGTACTACAAGATGAATGTGTGTGGCTCCATGTGTGTTTGCATGTATTGAAGGTGGTTTTCATTTCTGCGATGTAATAAGGCTTGAACTGATGCAAGAAGAGGACGTTTCGTTCTACAACTTCATACTACAGGAAGAGCTCAAGGACAACAAAAATAAATTCAAATACTCTGTGTTCTGTTCAATAATGGTCTTTTGCAGGACAGTCAAGTTTCCCACAGAGTAAATACAATCCATATTATGTAAATATGATCCTGTGTACATTCATTTAATTTAACGTTACCATCAGAATAGCACATTTCGCACGTGGGAATGCAAACCCCAGCAAGGGAGCAAATTAACTGCCCACAAATTGTTTGCTAACTATGAAGTTTTCCAAAAGAAATCTCTAAGGTATATCTTTACCAAGGGCACAGTATTAGAACTCTAATACCACATGTTTCCATTTGAACAGATGGCAGTGAAAGGTTTGGCTGCAATGTGTTATTAGTTAACAGAAAAAGACTTACTGATAGAGATCAAGGGTAGTGTTTAAATTTACTTAGAGGAATGGTGGTTTGTAATCCATTCATACTTGCAACTATAATTACGTTATAATTAATTTTAAATAGAAAGAACCTTAAAAGCCCAAAGTCTTTTCTGCTCCAGAGACTGTATTTTATCCGTTATTGTAATCATCTCTCAAATGTGTTAAGAGATACCTTAATTCAGGTTCATCTGTTGTTGAACTGAGGCAAGTTGTAACATCATTTCTGTAACTTCATTTCTAAAAGTACAGAGGAAGCAACATATTTTATGAATGCTATGATTTTAAGAAACAAGAAAACATTACTTATTAATGGCACAGTTTGCACTAAGTGTTTAAAAGCTAAAATGAAACACATGTGTATGTTATTCTTGTTACTTATTTGTGCTTTAATACACACTGCTGGGTGCTGGAATTTCTACACCCAGAACAGTGAACCCTGACTGAAATTTTGCGACTCAGCTGGCACATCAAGAAACACAACCTTCCTCACTTTCTGCTCGACCAGAAAGCGTTCAGCTTGTAGCAGGTTCAGCCCTTGGTCCTTCCTGTCAGATTTGTAATGTTTCCCGTTGATGGGTAGGATTGAGTTAAGTGACTTCAGAGTGTCAGAAAGTCCTGTCTGAAGTTAGTGGGACCGCTCATATGGACATAGTTAGCCATACATATCAGTATCTGAAGGACACGGATGAGGGGTGCTGGGTTAAGCTTGCCATTTCAGATTAAAATAGTTGAGGAAAAATGTATTGAGTCAAATTCTATTGCATTTATTCTACTTGAGTAGATTAAGGTTGAAGTAATCTGCAGTTAAATAAGAATAAAAAATTATATAGTATACATGTCAGAGATAAAAGTTTGCAACAAACATGTCAGTAGAAATGTTGCTCCATTTCGGTTCTGCACAATGGTCTAAATAACAGCTGAACACACATACAGTAGGTAAATTAGTCAGTTTTCATTCGACAGGAAATTTCCCTTTCTTCATGTGCAAATTTCCTTTTCTTAAGAAATATATCTGGCATAGGAAATTTTTTTGTTACATTACTTCCAGGAAGTATTTGTTTGTTTGTTTTTTTGTTTGTTTTATGTATTTAGGACATTTCAATTAGAATACTTAGAGTTGTGAAGTAAAATACTTTTTCAGTCTTACTGAACCCTGTTACTGCTTCTGCTTTTTATTTTTCTTGAAGATTATTTTATTTTGACAAAAAAACAGAATGTCATGAAAACATAACTCCAGTTCTAGGAGAAGTGCTCATGGTCTTGTACATGATTCAACTGTATAGTAGTGCCAAATACTAATAAAATGCTCAGTTGGCATTTTACTCCATCTTAAAATACTTTTACAGTCTGCTTTTGGCCATCTGCAGTAGGAGGTAAGCAAGAATTATGTATAGAGTACACATAAGATAAGTTCAGTGTAAGACTTGTAATCCCTTTACTCAATGTTGTTAAGCCTTTTCAAGTTTTCATGGGTTTTGGGAGAACATTTAGCCATTAAAGAGTGTCCAGTACAGAGATCAGAGGTCTCGAAAAATGACCTCGGGAGAGAGTTTGAGAGAAGAGGGTTTGTTTAGTCTAGAGAAGACTAAGGGGAGACATGATAAAAGTGTTAAAATATGTACAATTGCACTGCAAAGAATTGGGCAATGATTTGTTCTCCTATCCACTCACAACAGGGCAAGAAATAGTGGTCTTGAAATGAAGCAATATAGAAATAAATAAGAAAAAAAAACAGTATTTGTTGGCAACCGAAGTATAGGGTACCACAAATATTAGTGAAAAAAGAGGCAAACAATAGTGATAGATCTTTTCTCTTCCAAGTAAGAGTCTTAGATCATTTTCCTATTGAAGTAAGTTGTGCTATTGAAACAATAGAATGAGAATCCTAGACATAAAAAATGGGAATTTATTTCAGAAGGTATCTATCAAAGTAGAAACTTTTCATCATTACAGGTCAAGGCCTTGTTCAACTATAGCTGGACAGCAAGTGCTGTTTTCAGACATACGACACACATAATGCAGATGTGTCAATTATGCTAATTCTGCTGGTAGTATTACACTGAAGAAGCTGAAACAATTAAATAGAGAAAAGTGAGGCCTATAAGTGTAAAGTGTAAAGTGTTTCTGGACAACTTGCTGAATGTTTCGTGTACTAATAAGTTCACATTAAAAATTTAACACATTTTTGACAGTGAGTCACTACATTGGTACAATTTGCATACAGATGTGATAGATTGTCTTACCATTTGAAATTTGCTCAATTAAGAATATTCTGTTCAAGAGATGTACTGTGTCTAAAATAGAAAATATGAACTGGAAAGTAACTGAATTTTTGGGCCTATGTTATGCACAATGCTAAATGAAATTATTTCAACAAGTCTTAAGTAGAGCCACATTCAAAATCTTTGTCCTTGTGCTTCAAGTGAAATATGAAATACAACTACTGACCTTTGTAGGCCTTTGTAGGTTTGCTGTAGCTGCACACATCGCTAGCAAAAATTAGTGTGTAATCGCTACAGTAGATGTTAATAAGTGTTCCTCTTAGTTGAAAAATATACAGACTTATGAACTGATAACTACTGTATTAACTCAACTTCTTTTACAAAATACTGATTACTTTTCTATTATAACTCCAACTTCAGAGCAAGGTCCGTTTGTGCAAATTTTGTATATATGTATGTGTATAGGTATGACCATCCTTTCTCCTGCAGACAAAGTTTTTAAATTCCAGGGCTTCATATGTTTAAGCAAATAGGCCCCATTGTCAGTAATAGGAGAAGTTTCACAGGGCTAAAAATGTTATCCATGGCAGGATTTAGTTTGAGGCTAAGATGCCTCCATGTAAGCATCTATAGATAAGTGAGGTGCAAGTGAGATTGCGTTTCACACCATTTGAGATGCCCTGTGATAACTTGCCAGGCTGCCATTCCAGAAGGGTACAAATACTCGATAGGCTCTGCAAAATATCTGCCAGCCTTGGTATATGTGACATATGTTAGGTATCTGCAAAGACATTTTAAGTGCTACTTGTTGCTTGAATTGAGACAGCTGAATCTCACTCTTGTGTAAAATAAAAAACGTCATACATTCAAAGTAATGACAAACAGAAAGAAATTAAACTGAAATCTGATTTTTTAAACTTCTAAGCTTGTCACTAAGTTTAGTGTTTCACAGTCTTTCAATATTTTTATCCTTCTTGTGAAGAAGGATTTTTACCTTAATTTGCAGAAAAAACCCACCATAAATAAAATAATTTCTCCAAAGTAAGTGTCTAGTAAAAGAGAAAATCTTCCACTCTCTGGCAGTGAAGAAATATTGCATACTTCAACATTTTGTAATAGTAAATTTATAAAAAACTTAGCTTAAAATGAATATTTTTGTGAAAAAAAGTTAAAATAAATGAACATAATTAAAGAAGTATGTGACTGTCATAAGGGAAATGTGCGACAGAGAAATAGGTCTTCTGAGTCCCAGATCTTTCACACTGTTCTGTATTCTCAGTTCTTCCATCTATTTGCCAGTTTTGTTTTGAATATTCTGCATTTAAAATTCAGTCTGTGTAGTCAAAGAAATGGAATATTAAGAACATGTTCACATAAAGTTAAAAACACAGTAGTGCTGATCTACTGTTATATCAACATTGCCTCTCCAGACACGAGTTTTCTCTCACTCTTATGTCACAAAACTTCCTTTATAGTTTGGAGTGTAAGAATACAGGATAGGATATGAATACACAAAAAGTTGCTTTTCTTCTCTCTGTCTTATTTTCTTTGGCTGTCCTACAAAGATTTTGATAATGCACTTCCTCAGCAAAGTTCTTTTGATAACTCTGGAGGACCTCCACAACACCAGAGCTATAAGATAGTTTGTACTGGATAATGACAAGAGATAATTTTTCAGAACTCTAAAGTCTAGAGCAAGTAGGAACTTAAACCATATTTGAGTTACTTTGAAAAATATGTCAGTTGAAATTGTGTAAACCATAATGGAATCTATTCATAAATTACTGCAAAAATGACAAAATAAAAAAAAATGCAAGCCTTCTTTTATGACACTAAAATGAAGCTTCTATTACATTCCTTATAGTAATATAATTAAAACAAACAGCAGCTACAGGAATGTGTTGTCTTTTAATTCCATAGTCTGTTTTCCTTCAACTTTCCATCCTGTCTTGATATCATAGAATCATAGAATCATTTCACTTGGAAGAGACACTTAGGATCATTGAGTCCAACCATAACCTAACTCTAGCACTAAACCATGTCACTAAAAACCTCATCTAAATGCATTTTAAACACCTCCAGGGATGGTGACTCTACCACTTCCCTAGGCAGCCTGTTCTGATGCCCAAGAACCCCTTCTGTGAAAATTTTTTCCTAATATCCAATCAGAAACGAAAGATTAAGAAAATGACCCTGGATTTTCAATTAGCTTAATTTGGCTTTAAAAGCATGTTCTTTATTCATAAGATTCTGGAGAAAAAGCTTAAACTTTGAGTTGTACCACAGTGATGTGGATGCTATATGGTTCCTTAGGCAGGTGGTGTCAAGTCTCAGTGAAGGCCAAGACAACAAGATGGAGGAAGCTCAGGGCCAGAGCTGGAGTGAACTTGGCTCTAAATAGAAGCCACAGCACAAAACAATGTCTAGGCAACATGTACGATCTGAGACTAGGCTCCAGATAAATTTATTTGATGGTATAACCGCGGCCTGGAAGTCGTAACTGTGGGGATGAATAGAGAATCTGGCATGTGAGGATTCTACTCTAGTGTATTCCTTTTTGACCATAGTATTTGCTGATTTTAGTGCACTGTATGACACTATTCACCTGCCATGGCCTGTCATACAAGTGACTGAATATTTGTGTTAGCCTTCTGTTTCTAATAGCCACTCGCTGGTCCTTGGCAGATAGCCACAAGACTAGAATAGCATAGGCTAGATGGAACAGAAGAAGATTGTCTTCTTTTAAAATACATGTTTTGTAGCCTCAGGAAATTTCTATAAACCATTGCACCTTGGAAAAAAGAACAGGGGTTTCTATTTAAAGCAGCCTTAGCAAACAGCCCCTTGACTTGCTGTGTAAGTTGTGCAATCACACGGACAGGACTGGATGGAACTCATTATTTTTAGAAGAATCAGAGAAGACCTGCAAAGCTGGCAAACTAGGTGGGCTTTTCTGATGGCTTGCTGATCTCAAGGCGTGTGTGGATATCTCATAGCTTACACAGCTGTAACGTTCCTTCACACACTCCGGCTGGACTATCACATATGTTGCCACAAAATGTTAAGACATCAAGACTCAAATGTTCTTTTGTTCCCTTTTCCTCTCTGTGTATGTTTTACTCAGTAGCTTTGTTTATTTTCTTAAAATATTTCCCTTTTGTTTGCATTTCTTGGCAAAGGCCTCCTTGTGTTTTCATAACTGTAATCTTCTTTTGGTCCCTTTGCCAGCTATATTACCCAAGATTAGCCACAAGTGTGCTCCAAGGGCTTCAGTTCCTCAGAAACACTCATGGTGTTAACAGGAAACCAAAAATAGTTTTTCATTTGCATCTCAGCCTAATTCATTCAGTCCAGGTACAATACTAAAGTACAGAAATATTTTTTAGCATTGTTTTCCTTCTTTTTATGTACTTGCTCTCAATAAATAGGAACGATCATCTTATGTTGAAGAAGTGCTGCAAAAAGATTATTGTCTTTGGTGTAGGGTTATTTGTATGGATTTTTTGTATGGTAGGAAACAACTATTGTAGAGCAAAATAAATTCTATCAAATGCAATTTCTGAATCAGAATGGCCTTAACAACTACTGGCATTTCAGTTTTAATGCAGTGTTAGGAACAGGTGAAAAGGAAATCTGTTCCTGTTTCAGTTAGGATTAGCATGTGAGACAACTGTCACCTTCCAGGTGTTCCTAAAAATGTTACAACATAGCTTTTGTAGGGAAAGATCAAATATTAACTATAAACAGGTCAAATGAAACAGTCAAACATACTTTTTGAACAACATTTCCACATAGCAAATGTTGGTTGTGATAAGGGAACAGAATAAATCTCTTTTTAGAGAAACCAGAATTCCTAAATGGTTAATCCACAGACATTTTGCAAAAAAACTACATTTCTAAACTTGTGCAATTATTAAAATTTTATTTTACTAGCAGGCTGAAATTTGTTGGCTTGTCAGAAGCCTCCTTCAAAGAGCTAAATACCAGCACCTCCTGAACTAACAATAAGACATGTTTTACTAGTAGTGATGAAACATCTTCTATAAACACTCCCTACCTTACTGACCATCCTTTCCCAGTATTGATTCACCACTGAAATATTTGTGTCACTTGAGTTCAAGTACATGAAACCAAACCTTTCAGTGCTTGGAGTTGTATGAGTGCCACTAAAAGCAGCACGCACTTCAGCAGTTAGTGAATTAAATAAGCAAAAGCACGCTAATGGTCTCTGTGAGACCAGTACTGCTGACCTTAGAGAGAGAATGATAATAAAATGAAGAATACAAACAAGAGAAGAAACCATGGGCTTTTTATGGGTCATATCAATAGAGCATGCAGGGATTCAGAGCTACATGTTATCATTGTCAGACCATCAAAAGAAATGTATTTTTGATTTCTTTAGAAAGAATTTTTGATTTCTTTAGTACTTTCTGTCAGAAGTACTCTGAATAATTTCCCTGAAATACTTGCAGGATCCCACCCCTATTACATTTCTTCTAAATTTACCAGTTGATATTGATTGTAAAAAACCTTAAACTAAACTGTTAAAACCAGGTAATACTACACAGTTAAGAGAAGTTTTGCTCTTGTTTCACAAGAGTCACAATTTGTCCAATAAGACATAGAATGGAAATAAATTACATGGAATTATTTTTATTGACAGAATATTTCTAAGTTGACTGGAATTTTACTTTTGTCCTACTTGTAATTATTTAATATAGTCTTTAATTATAAGGAATAAAATCACTGGTGGACAGAATATGTTATCTTTAGATAACAGATATTTGAAACTGAAGAATGCTAGGTTCAGATTTCAAGCAGCAATATTTAGTTATGATTTCCCTTTAAAATATCCCTGACTATAAGTTTAGCTAGAGGGACATAATCAAAAAATATATGAAAGATAGAATATCTAACGTGAAAAATAAAATATTTTTTGCAGCATAATGTGTCTTCATAAACCAGGAGACTTCCACAAAAATTGCATTTCAGCTTTTTCCCTCTTATTTATTTACTTTGTGTTATGTATACTATATCTCATGGTGGAGAGCAAGAATGTGAGCAGCAGTTCAGATCCCCAAAATAGAGTGAGGTCAACTATATCCATTTGGAAATATTTTGTTGGTTTGAATAGCTTGTTTTCTCCTTTGCTGTGAATATATTGCAGGGGTTAGTATAAAACTATTACCCACTTACTCAGGCCTTATAAATCGAAGGAAGACTTGGGCCAAAGCTGGGAAAGAAAAACAGATTACCTCTTTCAAAATATGAAAGTATCCTGGGATGTTTTGTCTTGACATGGGCAGATGTTGGCAGTCAAGCTATTTGACCCTGGCACCATTTCACTGAGTATTTATTTTCAATCACATGAGAAGGGGAGAAGAGGAATGAATAATAATGTTGCTGAATTCTTGATGCAGTATTTTAAAAATCATTTAATTTAGGGCAGTATAAACAAACATATGTAACAGCAAATAGGAGAACTGATTTATTAGGGAACAAAACAAAACAAAAAAACAAGAAGGGAGGGAAATAATGCTTCCACTTCAGAAAGCATTAAAACGATGTGTCCAAACTCTGTGAACATTTATTCAGAAAGATAATTTTACTTTCAGGACAACTTTTGTATGAATGCTTATCGCTTTTAATCTGTTTGACTGTTTGACACATTGACATTTATCACCAAATAGAATGGATTAATGATAGCAGTGAGGATTTCATAGGTAGTATCACAATATTTCCATATTCTTCATACATTTACTTGCAAAGCTACACATGTAAAATGAATACCCAAAATGATTTAGATTTTTTTTTTTCTATTTCATACTCAGCAATGTAAATTTACCATGTTTATCTAAAGTATGAGTGCAAATAAGAAAGGTAAGAGCAGGAGGAAACATGCTATTTTGATGCTTGAGCTATTCAGCCAGACATTGGCTAAATGAGAAACGTATCCAAAGCTACGGGTAAATAAACACAGAAAACCTGCACAGATGTGTATTTTACCATTATAACGTTTTAAAAAGGCAACAACTTTAGACTACAGAAAGCAGAAAAGTGAGCTATGACTGTTGCTAGCCATTGCTAATCATTACTCTAATCTAGCTTTCCACACACTCCCATCTGTTGATCTCCTCTTTCATCTTCTTTTACATAAATACTTCTTTCCACTTTTTCCTCCTTCTTGTTCCAACTTCTTGATTTTCCATTCTCCAACCTATATTCTTAGAGAGAGGTGCACACCTTAACAGTATTGTGGACCAAAAATACTTTTTTTTTTTTTCTAGAATATATAGAATAAAAAAAGGAACGTTGAAGTCCTGCAAGTATTTTTTTCTTGCTGCTGTGGACACTGAAATAAAACATTCCCTTTCATGTGTGTGTTAAATAAAATACACAAGAATCAGTTTATTGCTCAGAGCTTACTGGAAATACCTCATAATTTGTGTCTTCACATATATATTCTCATTTTATACCTGTTGCTGTTTTCATTATTTGTTACATTGCACCATCATACTGCCACAAAGGGGAGTGTCTCAGGACTGTTTAAGGCTAAAACCAAGGATGTCAGAGTTTAGACAGAAAACTCACTTATCATGGGTAATTTGTATGATACACAGCCTAGAAAGGAGACAGGTTGAGTGACACCAGTGACGTATTCATTTAATTATACTTATTTATGTCTCAGTAATATCTTAGCACAAACGTCCATGTATATGCCCTATATATACCTCTTCTATCTAGCTACCATGTTTTCAGCATGCACTAACCGTATCTACATTGTCATTTTTGCACCTGCAATTAATTGCCTAAAAAAATCTGTTTAATAAAAACACTGGTGTGGCTGAGAGACACACCAGATGTGAGCCCAAAATACACTAAAAATTTCACTTGTGTTTGCCTTGGTTGCCCATCAGCAACAGTTACCCAATGCTTTGACTACTTGAGTTTTGAGAAGGAATGTAAAAACACTAAGAAATTAGGGAAATTAAGTTCTCTGTAAAGGAAGAATAAATCCAAGTGTATGCTGCTAATTGCTCTCTATTTAAAAAACATGGTTCAACAGTCACTCCTCCGCAGGAAAGATACAATAACACACTTTTCTAAATAGAGTAACAATAAGAAGAGCTGCTAGAGAAGCTGGCTTTTCCTTTAACTACTGTTCTTTAAAAGTGATTCTGTTCAACAATGTACAAGGTCGACAAGTCAATGCGAGACCACCCTGCTTGGGGATTTGCTCTCAACACAGAGTTGTGTCGAATCCCTCAGCTGAGAAATGTCAACCAGCACCTTTCATATTTATGGTGACTCATAAACAGGAAACTCAGCCCCATCCATGACACTGGAGCTTTTTCATATCTTAGATCCTTTTATGAAGGAAAAAGAAAAGGATTTAAAAAAAAAAAAAAGAGAGAGAAAAAAAGAAAAAGAAGTAAAAGAAACCTCTCAAAACAAAACAAAGAACTTAGCAGGACATTTAAAGCAGCTGCCTCCTATTTCACGTGCCAAAATAAATATTGCCAAATTAGTAAGGCATACTGAACAAATTAAGCACTAAATGCAAATTTATCAACTGAAATACAATGGTAGAGTAGCCAAGGAGCTTGCAATGGCATAGTTCATCTCTGTAAGTAGGTGTTTTGGTTGGCCAGTTGCTGGAGAATGACATGGGAACAGTAATATAAAAAGAGAGCATTTTTGTTACACCCAAGATGAGCAGTTTGCTTTAGAAAGTTCAAGTAAACATTTTCTAACATATATTCACTAGTTTCAGAGTGCCTTTTGCTACCAAGAGAGAGATAAAAACTGGTTTTAAAAGTCTCTTATGAAAATACAGCATTTCAGAAATGGTAATATCATTATGATAAATTATCCAGCAAAATTTTGGTGGAGTTTCTCATTTCAGAATAATGAGAAAGTCTTGGTACTATTTCCCTGTGTTCTTATAAGGACACATGTGGCCCTTTTTTGCTCTGGTATGATTTAACATTAAATAACTAGAAAAAGCATCACAAGAACTTTTATATATATATATATATATATACATATATGTATGTTATAAATTAATATGAATATATATATACCTGATATCCAGAAGGAAATAACCAGTCTAATACACCAAATCTAGTGCCTGAGTAGTTCACACACATGGTTTACATGAGAGCACATGATCAATTTATTTCAGATTACTGTTCATTTTTCCATGAGTAAATTTCATTGCCACTAAAAAAAAATTATTTTCCATTGTGAAAACCAAAGCTCAAATTTTGCTTCAGGTTAATCCAACCCAGACTCCCTCACATTTTGGCATTACTAGTTGTTGGCTTGACACAAAAACTTCAGATCAAAAATGATATGTTTAAGGTCTCACTTTGATAAAGCTGATAATATATTGCAGGAAAAATATTATGACTAAGAAGTCTGATCCATGTTGAAAAAAAACAGAATTTTTTTTTTAAGTAATGAAGTTTGCATAGATCAATAAGGTTCTGGGAGTGATAGAGTTGATGTGGAACTGATTTTGTATACCAAGCATACCTCTCTGTTCAATAAACCAAACACAAACATTGAGATTCAGAGATATCAGTATATTCATCAAAAAGGAATATCAAAACAAAATATTGATAAATTAGTGAATCACAATTAGTTGGAGCTTTTCCCTTGGAGAAAAATTTCAATATTTTAACTTCTCATTCCAAATTTACTGTGAAAGAAAGAGTGAAATGTTCAAATGTTTCTTGGAATCAGAGTCCTTTTTTTTCCTCTTGCAATTTTCCTTTTTGACCCACTATAGCTAAGAGTTCCCAGGTAATAATCCCACCTTTACAGCTTGAGTAAGCTATTCTGAAATAATTTTTGGTATAAAACTGAAATCAAACTCAAAAAATCTCTGTCCAGCCTCTTCTCTTCCCACCAAATGAAAATGTACAATTGCAGCTAAAAGGGTTTCAGCCACCTTTTCAAATAAGAAATGCCTGTATTTCTGTCCTGTAAAGTTTGCTCTCATTGACCTCATCTGCATCACATCACCTCACTGCAGACTGTTTGAAAATAGCACCTGTTTCTGATAGGCAAAGATTTTATTCAGGGTTACTCTATTATGCTCAATCATATACTTTGGCTGAGTATCTACAGAGTTGCAACCGAAACTCGTCTCCCAGCAGACTCTGGGAAGTGACCACGGCTTCGATTATCAGCAAGAACATTTGGCAAAACCTGTGCAACACAATTAAGGAAAAACAAAGTTGTGAAGTTTACTGTTTGAGTCAGCCCAGTTCAAAACAAACAAACTTATTCCACCAAAATGTTATTGGTTTCCTTCCCTATAGAGCCCTTCTGGAAAAGAAAAAAGCCCACAAAAATCCCAGTGCAACTTTAAATTCTGACGCACTTTGGGGGTTAGATTTTCCGATTTTCCTCACAGAACACTGCAAACAATTTTTTTTTTTTTTTTTTGCATTACTTTAAAATCAAAGTGGATGTTTTACAGAAAGCTGGATTTCTGTGCTCTGAGGGGCCCTTCAAGTTTCCTGATTTGTCATGAAGCTCTGATCAGGGTGAAAATGGGAATATTTCCATATGCTGAAAATTTATATGGGCCTTGATGAAGCTGAGACACATAGAAGAAAGAAAATAAGAGCTGATCCAGGAGTTCTCTCATAATTGAAAATGAGACAAAGACTGACTCCTAGACTGGACTGAGGGGCTGAGTTTGCATCACCACAATTTTAGGTACCATAGTGGCATTTGGAGTACAATCTTTAGCCCACACCAGCACTGCTTCTGTTGGGGGAGATGCCTTTCTCCCCAACCCAGGAGGCCAGTCTTGCAAGACAAAATATCAAATTATTTTTCTTCCTCAGATTTATATGTGTTTATCTTTTTTAGAATTCATCTGAAGTAAAATGGATCCAGCTTTCTTTCAAATAATACAAAACATATGGGAACAGGATTGTGTAAGTCACAAGTTGACAAGAACCAAAGCCCTTTAATGATTGTCTCAGTCCCACATGATATTCTCAAATCTGACAAACGTCTTACGTGAGCAAATACTTGTAGCCCTCCAGACAGCTTGGTAGTGACTTCAAAACATGGATGGCTACAAAGAAAGTTATTCCACTTGTTTTTCATGCTGATCTGTGTTACACCATTTTGAAAGGCAGAAATGGGTGAATTCCATCTTGTGCCAAAAGACGCTCAGTACGACACAAGTTGCTCTTGATCCTGGAACGACAATATCTGTACTGTATCTACATCAAACTCATAGGAACAAGCCCTCAAAATTTGCTAATATCAGTGTTCTCTAATGTTGAATTGACAGATGTATGTTACATTGCAAATTGCCACTACAGAAGCAAACATTACTTTGATGAAAATGGAGGAAAAAAAATGAATTTTTTGCTAATATGGGAATTATAAATTAGAATGTTTAGAAATCAGAAAATTTAGAAAATTTCTTCATACTGACAGGCATTGTTTTAAGTCACACCTGCTTTCTGCTTTCTGCTCCCTCAAGAGCAAAACAGTTTTTGTAAGAGTTTACAAATATGGAGCACCCTTCATATTCAACACCAATATGGCTACTGGGGATGCTGAAGGTGTTCACCTCACCGTGGGCTTAGATGTGCCTCATGCAAATTACACTCCACCATGCCTTCTTCCTAATGTGGCAAGTACATCCGTGCTTGTGGATGTGAGCTGTCACCTGTTGTTCTATGGTACGTATACATCATATAGATTTCATATATGCACGTTTTGACTCCAACACAATGAAAGTGGAACCCAACTCATTTGAAGAGCTGTATTCAAGGAACACAGGGGCTACCACATAAGGTGTTCAAACAGTTGAAGAGGTGAGAACTTTTTCCTGACAGTGATCATCAGCACCTGACCTGGACAATATGCACCTTCCATGTTGCACAGAGCATCTCAGAAAGCCCAAATGCACCCTGCTCTCTAAAAGCTGCTGGTCACTCTGTCCAGAGCATCCATGCTTGCTTTCCATGAGCAGTTTAATGTCAGAAGAGCTGCAGCCCAGCTTGACTTTGTGGCTGTGGAGTAGATAGATGTGCCCAGTGTGTTGTACTGAGGATGGCTCACAAGTAGGAAACACCAGTGGGTGTGACAAAACTGGAGCTGGAAGCAGTTAGACATGTCGTATTATATAAGTAGCTCGAACTATGCAACAGCATAAGTTCTGCACGTGCCACAGGCCGAGTAGAGCCAATTACGTTTTATCAATCTCAGGCTGCTATATTGTCCGCCTTCATTTTTTGACATTGATCTAGTGGAACCAGTGCACATGAAGACACTCTGACACACTTTCATATTATTTCTTTTTTTTTTTTTTTTTTTAAATCTTTTTTTAGGTAGAATATTTCAAAGAACTCCTTACCATCAGTACTACCATATGGTTCTATTTTACTTAATTGTTGCTCTACATAAGAAGACTGGAGATAGAAGTTGTTTTCTGCAAAGTCACAGCTGTATTGTCAGCTGCATTACTGGCAAAAGTAGTTATTATAACATGATTTTTTTTGTTTTTTGTATTCTTCATATGTACTTTATATTTATATTGTCTTGTATATATATATATTGTATATATATATTGTACTTTAGATTTATATTGTCTTGTATATATATATATATATATATATTCATTTGCATGAGCTGTAACAATCTAATGTCAGCCATCTACATCAGAGTCACTAATTTAATGAAAATATCTTTAACTGTACCAAGATTCCTAAAACCATATGGAAAAATATCCCTTCATGTACATACATGCAGCTTTGGGGAAGACAATAAAACATAATCTGAGGGCAAACTGTGGCCACTTAGCCTTCCGAAATAAAAGAAATAAAGCTAGAACTGTACCTACTGTACCTATCTATACATCCCCCGTATTACCAGAAGCCAATTTTTAACAAAGTGTAATTGTGTAAGGTACAATCTGAAGAATACACTATATTCTTTAAAATGTTTAAGGATTAGTGTCTTCAGCTAGGGGACAATCTTGCTATTGTCTCCAAAGCTCACAGTCTTGTTGTTTTATCTTAGAGGAAGTTTATTCCTAGATAGTGATCTTCATAACATGGAGTTGAGAATAGAGACATTGACAGTTAGTGGATATAGTTTATTGCTTCTTTATAAAAGCACTATTTAGTAGCAGGAGTGAATATTTGAGTCAGCAAAGACTTGTGTTTACTCCTTTCAGCTAATCCGTCAGTTTTTGCTTATTTATAGATCCTAGGAGCTTCTTTCTAACTTTTGGCCACAGCCAGTACTTTGTCTGACTTTGTAGGTTTCCACATGCTTTTTGGAGAGGACACAGTTTAAATTTTAACTTTTGTAGTTACATAGGATGTATAAAATGCCTGCACAGTGTGGTCTGTATGCTGAAAGTTGCACAGATCAGAAAAGATAACTGGCACCAGGAAATTCAAGACACATTCACAAATGTGTTTTTATGCCAATACATCCCTAAAGTTTTCAGAAGTCAGTTTCTAGTGTTTTGCTGGCAGCTTCAGTGCTTCCTCTGCCTCTGAAAATCTCTCTCAGTCAGAATATCATCAAAACAGTTCCAATTTCTAATTAGACACTGAAACTGTTGTCATTATTTTGTTGTTTTCTATGAAACATAATTTACTCTTCTGTTTTTAGAAGAATTACTGTAGTTGTTTGTTATTTGTTTTACTGAATTTCCAAATGGATGTTACCAAAAATAAACAAATAGGATTAACAAAGTGTCTCTATTTGTGGGATGACACTCGTCTCTCTCTCCCACGGCCAATGGAGAGAATACCTTGAAATCTGGAAAAAAAAAAAAAGGTACTAGCTTTGTTATCTAAATTAATTAGCAACATTTCTTAGGAGATATTTATCTAACGGGAAGTAAATTAACTTCAGAAAATCAGTGACATTATCCCTTATTCCTCATTACTGTTCATTCTTTTAACAAGATTGACAAATTTATTTTATTAAATAAAACACACTTTAGGAAAATTATGGTTTTCAATCGACATTAAGTCTTTTGGTATCTGTCTTCCCACAGTCTCAGAACAACCTGAGGACTCCCAAGTCTTCACGTGCATTTTTTTGTAACACAACATACTACTCCAAAACCCCTCAGCTCCCGCACAGTCATGACTGAGCCCTATCACCATCTGATGACATTACTTGACTGGTAACATTAATTAAAAGTAGGAGTTTCCTAACAGCAAAAACAAAACTCCTGGAATAAGATAGGAGAAGGAAGCAGGTTTCTGTGTGTCTCTCCATCTAAAACAAAGCCTCTCACCACCCCTGAGCTCCCATCACTTTCCCCTTCTCATCCCAAACCCCCAGTGACCCTTCCTGCTTTGAAGCAGCACATTTAGCATAGAAACTCCCCACCAGACACATTTGTACCATTCCCAGCCCCTCCTTTGCCCTTTCTGCCCAGGCCCCTGCCAGCTGAGACTTATCATGGTGACCCATGTCCATCCTCTTCCTCTCTGCTACATACCCTCTGAAAGCGAACCTTCCTGAGTGCTTCTCACTCCCATGGGCCACTAACATCCATTTCTGCCAGCCACAGGCCATTGTCAGCATTTGCTGGCAGTTTTGAAAGAACACACCTAGGCATGGGATGGACATAAGTAAGACCAAACAGGGCCCTGTGGGGACGGGATATGTCTGGGGGTAGGTTAAACCCAACAGCAATTGCCTGCTGGTGTTACAGAAGTACTTCTGAATAGCAGATAAGAAGTGGTCCTGCTTCCTGCAGGAATATTTGAAGTTGATGATTTTTTTTCAGTTTGCCATATTTTTTTAGAAATGACACTTCTAGTAAACTGCTGAAAATGTGCATCTGTCTTTAATAAAGAAGGGACTTAATTAGCACATCGCCTCTGTTGAATAAGAGAAAAAAAAAAAAACAAAACCAACAAGTGGCAGGAGGAAGAGATTTATTTTGGTGCCATTTGAATCATAGCTAACCTAGTATGCAAGCCTGAAATAATGCTAAAGCTGACAGAAATGATGTATAAATGGAAAAGTTATCCCCCATGTTTAACAGCAAACAGTAGATACAATACACCATGTTCTGGTGCAGAGAACAGCTTTCCAGTGGAATTATTCCAGATTTACACTGTTGTGGCTGAAATGAGAAACTGTCCTACAGAGCATATGTAACTGCAGGAGTAACTTGATATTCTTTTTCCTTGGATGATCTTGTTCAAGCTCTGTTTGAACTGCTACCCACAGCTGGCAGTCAGTAACATGGTCCAGTTCTGTTAAGTGCTGTACAAACATGTAATGAAAGATAGTCCGGTACCTGAAGAGTTTGAAACTTGAGTATAGCATTAGAGACTGTGGAGGAAAGTATCAACCACAGAGAGCAGTGAGTTTGTTATTGACAGAGTGAAAAGAATTTCAGTCGTTAGGTCAACCGTTATTATGGTGGTTGAGGGTGTTATGGAAGAGAAGTTTTAAGAGGATCCTGATATGGCTCCTTTCACATGTGGGTAGCAAAAATAAAACCTCAAGCTGATTTTGGTAAAATTGGACTAACAGATGGTCTAGGTGGGGATCATCTGGGATAGAGCAAGCACTGTTTGTGGGACAGAGCACTATTATCAGTTTTGTTTTCACGTCAGCTGTTGGAGCACGTGTCACAGCGGGTGGATAACCATGCTGGTTACAGGCTTTCAGCCCCCTCAGCTGATTGCCATGAAGATAGAAGTGGCAGGTGACATTTTGCTCATGTGGAAAGATAAATGACTAAACCAGGAGCAGGACCTGAAAGACCATAACTTGGAGGTTTAAAAGAGGAAGGTGATGAGTCTGAAATAACCAACCAAGAAAATTATTCAGACACTGTTCTGAAAGTATGTTAGGTGAAACATGATAGATTTTCATGAAAACTACAGAAGAGAGTGGAGACTAGAAGATCCTAATTTATATTGACAGTTACCAAACTTGTTTTGTTTCTGCCTGATACACATTGGTTATGGGAAAAAATCTTCCAGAACTGAGTGAAATGCTAGTTACAGTTATCTGAAATAACTGTAAATAAATTCTTTACAGAAGTGGATTAATTGTAAGCTGAGAAGCAAGGTAAATTAGTACATCTAGAGTTATTGGTGTGCTACCAGATGCTACAGGATTGAAAATACTCAACATGGGCAAATGCTGTATCCAGAAAAAAATTCCAGCTCAGCTATGACTGCAGTTTCACAGTAAGTAGATAGTGCCAAGCTAATTTCTGTAGAAACTAATAATAAACCAGGACTAGGCATGTTTTGTGGGGATTTCTGCTTTTGACATATCAAATTTAAGCTCACACTGTGCTATTTCTGGGTGCTTTGAGGAATGTCCTAAGATTTGAGTTCATGCAGATGGGAAAGGGACAAGGGAAAGGTGTGTGGGTTGCTAGTAAGAGTATGAAGGTTGAAACGGCATCTCGGTCTATTTGAACAACCCTCCCTTCATCTCTGTGTCTTCCAAGAATGTGGTGTGGTTTTCAGAAGACAGGTTCATCCTGTGTCTCAATGCAAGTTGAGCAGTAGCACTCATGCTTTTCTTTTTAGCTTGTTGTAAAGCCAGATTAACTGAGCAGGCATCTGAATCCAGAGTTCAGTAAATGCAAGAAAAAATTCTGGGTGCTTATTTTTAAAAAAATCTTATTACCTTATTTCAAATATCCTACTGCATCTGCTGTCAGAGTGTGTGCCATTTAACTTCACGAGTGACACTGTCTCCCTGTCCTGGGAATGTTATCCTTCACAGCTATCCCCAAGGCAACTCTATCACATTCCAGTGTCACAGCCAGCCAAAGGAATGAAAACTATTTTAATTTAATGTAAAACTTTCAGAAATTATTAGCAGCTATATTTTACCCCCATTTATGAAACTTGGTGGCTGCCAATATTTTAGATTATCATTTAGTGGTTTATCAGAATTGTCCATGTTAGACATTTAATATAATTTTCCTTTTTATTAAGAAGCACTTGGAGAAAGCACAGCCTTGACTTGTAGGCATGCTAATGCAATGTTCTCTGTTCAAAGCATGCCCTTATTTGTTGGTCTATAGTAAATGCTGAAAGATGCTATACAATAACATCTGTTATTACACAATAGATCTCTATTTGGTTCCAGGGAGCTTACACTAACATTGCCTAATATTTTTCTTCAAATAAAACAATGAGAGTGTATGCTGGCCTGTAAAAGGCTGTATGGCCTCAAGTAATAAATACCTCTCAAAGACACTCAGTACAAAACATCATTGTTAGAGCAGTTTTGCCAAAGAAGTTGCACTGTGGCTCAGTTGAATGAAGAGTAGCTATCACGATGCTGAAAGATTTAAATTGTCTCAGAAATATTCCATTAGAATTCACATATGGGGCAAGTGAGTTAAGATATGGGCAGTTTATGTGATTTGAGAGTGACAGGTACACAGTGTAAGCATGAAGCTGGGGCTGTGATTACATCCCTGACCATGCTAACAAAATCATACTGTCCTAAACAGTGGGCATAACTCTTCGCTCAGTTTGCACATACTGCTTTTGGAGCTTGTGTATCAATGTCGTCATCCTCTCTTCTGAATAACACATGACATGGAGTTCATTGCCAAAGCACTTGTAACTTTTTTTTAACCACTAAAAATGTGATAGATTGTGGTATATAGGTGAAAAAATAAATGAAGAATTCTGATTTCTTCCAAAGTTTTAATTTATAGATGAAAATTCAAAGAGGAAAACTTCATTTAACTTTCCAGGAACTCATGCAGGCTTGATTTTTTTTTTCATGCATAGAGACTCATGACCAGTGACAGCACACACCACTGTGTCCAAGCAAAAGCCTGTTGCTGCTATAGTCTCTGTAAAGAATTTGTTACTATTGTTAGTTGCTTAACATCTGAAATTAGATGCCTTCTGGACAATACACATGAATAAAGAGAACCAGATGAGTTCCATCTGGCCAAATATAGATATTTACATCTAGACAAGTCTCTACAAATTTCCACTGTAGCCAGTGGCAAGAAAAGGATGCTTTCAGTCTTTGATTTCTCTCAGGTTAAATTAGATACCTGGAAGTAGCCAGCTGAATATCCATTCTTGTAGCTTCTACTTCTTCCCACAGATTTCAAAGGGAATTTATGGAGTCATTCACACCATAGATAACAAAGTAGAAAGTACAGGGAGATGAGTCCTACCTGTCTCATTACAAAAAATGAAATGCCTTAAGCAGTTATTACGGTATTAGCAGAGATCTGTTTATGAATTTTTAAAAGGACGATATTAAAAAATTGAAAAATAAGATGGAGAGAGATGGGACATATTTATATACTTAACTGGTTTACTTTTGGCAGTTTATGCAAGTTAACACATTTAAGTAAAATCCTTCATATCCTCAGGTAGCTAAAATCAAACATGAGGCTACATTTTTTCATAGGCTTGCTATTGATGTAACCATGTTGATACCCCAAGGGTTGACAAGGAGTAAAAATCAGTACAGAAGTAGCCTTGACAGTGTCATAGAAAAGGATATGCTTTAAAATGCATGTTTCTCCTCCCACTCTCTCTGTTAATGATTATTGGTATAGCGTGCTTCGCATGAGGAAAGTAGAATTATTACTGGTGTTTCTTTCCTCCTCCAGGTTTTAATACTGGCCTCATGCAGATTGTTGTGGGCCAAAACCAGTAATTCTCCGTCAGTGGTTTTAATGAGGAGCAGGAAACAGGGAGATATTTTTGGTCCTTTTCTTTTGAAATGAATGGCCCCAAAAGAATATGATGTAACATTACTCAACTCCGAAGTGAGTAATTCCAGTGGTTTGACAAGAGAATCCTATTCCAACTTTCAGGGGGTGGTGCCTTAGCCAAATAAATGGTAACAGTCCAAAGAAACGCAGGCTTCCACTAAGCAGTTGGAAGAGCTAGCCCATTAGGACATTTTTGTTATGCTTATTTACCTTTTGTGTTATCAATGTACTCCTTAGTCAGCTATAACAAGATGCCTAGTTGCAGTCTGAAGCATGATGCTGCAGTACTTTGCTCCTTTATCTTTTGCCTGTGGTACATGCTGACCCAGAGTACACATAGACAAAGAAGAATCACTGTGCTGATTTGCTCTGGATCTTTGGTCTTGGATTTATGAATGAAAAATGTAGTATCACTCTGATTATGTGGTTCCTAGTGTACTGCAAAGGCCATGTTAACATAAAGTAGACTTCTGTGAAAACTTAGCTTGATGTCTGATCTGATATGAAAGGACCATCTACAATTGATGATCCCCACAGTAGCAGAGCACTCTCTAACAAAATGTAAGAACTCTATGAGAATGATAAAATAATAGAAAAAGAGTTATAAGCTGATTTTAAAAAATAAGTATGATCTTTAGTCAAATAAAGATATTATCCTAAAAAAGGGAAGGTTGAACAGACAACAAAAATGAGAGAAGGCCAGAGATTTTAGATGTGGCAGAAAGTTGGCATGGTGGTGTTTGTTCTTCAGATTTGTAATTCTCTTGGGTTTCCTATCAATAATGGGTGAGTCTAAGATATTTGTTTGTAAAGTCTGTGATTTCCTTATTTTAGCAGTAATGGTTTGTCCAGGGAGTTAATATGCAAAGTGACTTGAATGATGGAAGTCTGAAGACTTGTTGCTGAGATATTCAGACAGTGGCAGGAGATGTGGCAGCAAAAGGTAACTTTAGAGCACCATGGCCTGTGGTTTGTGCGCCTAGGGCACAATCTTTTTTCTCACCCACAAAACCTGGCTGTGGTCCAGCTAATCTCTTATCTGCTGTCAGTCACAACTTTTTCATCATGAAACCATACTTCCAAAAAAGAAGGAAAGTCCAGGGGCTTGGTAATGTTGAGGCTGGCTAGAGAGATGAGAGGTCTGACCTGAGATTAAATCAGCTTTGAGAAAGATAGGATCCAAAGAATGAGTTAAACTCAACAGTTTGATGATCATTCAGCTATCAAATCTGTATGATATTGTGGCACCAGAGTTCATCTTGGGAGAATCAGCTGCATACTCCAGAGATGGAGAGTGTCATGAAAAAGATACAGGACACTGAACACAACTCTTCAGCTAGAAGACTGACTAGCCAACTCTTTTGTAACCTCTGCAGAATGCTGTTTCTTTGAGGAAAACCTCTGGGATTTGGTATAAGATGGGTGGACGGATAGCAAGCTTTCCTGAGAAATGGAGGTGAAACTGAATTAAGTTTTGTCACAGAGCAACATAATGGAATTTTTCTTGTTAAAAAAAAAAAAAAAAAAGTGTGTGAGTCATTATTTCCAATTTTTTATTTTCTTCAGCTAAAGATTGATTTAATTTGATTTAAAGAAAGAGGATGGTCACAACTGTCTTGTTAGAGGGGTCTGGAAACATTAAGAGTGCTTAGGAGAAGGAAGGTCCTGTGATGTAAAAGGACACCCTGAAGTTCTTTTTGTACTTGAGAGTTTCCACAACAGCACATTCAAAACTGCTAATGGAGTGATCTTATGGGAAACCATTGTAGCTGTTACCTGCCCAGAATTGTCTCGTAAAAGTTTTAAGCATTTCAACATGTTTTATTTTGGATGGCCAGAAAACCTGGGATATGTGACAGGGTGAAAAGAGCTCTCTCAAATATAAAAAAATATATAAATAGCCATCTTGACCCCTGAAATGTCAGAGTACCAGAGCAGCAAGGCACACAGAACAGTGAGAGGGATGAAAATAATGACATAAACATACAGGATGAAATTAATTCTTTGTATCTGTCCTGGTTTCAGCTAGGATAGAGTTAATTTTCTTCCTATTAGCTGGTAGAGCACTGTGTTTTGGATTTAGAATGAGAATAATGTCGATAGCACACTGATGTTTTAGTTGTTGCCAAGTAGTCAGGACTTTCCAGCTTCTCACGCTATCCCAGGTGCACAAATACCTGGGAGGGGACACAGCCAGGACAGCTGACCCATACAGACCAAAGGGATATTCCATAGCATATGATGTCATACTAAGTATATATTTTGGGGGAACCTGGCTGGGGGAACTAGGGGTGAGCAGTTGCATTGTGCATCACTCATTTTATATATTCTACTATTATTATTTTTACTACCATTATTAGTACTACTATTTCCCTTTCTATCCTATTAAACTGTATATTAACACGTGGGTTTTACCTGTTTGTTTGTTTTTTTTTTTTTTTGTAATTCTCTCCCCTGCCCCACTGGTAAGGGCGGAGAGTGAGTGAGTTTGTGGTATTTAGTTGCCTGCTGGGTTAAACCACAACATTATCATTCCATTTCAGTCACTCTTGACTCCTGCAGGAGAACAACAGGACAGATGAGCTGCCAGCATTTCTTACTTCCAGTGTAAAGCGATGGAACATAAAATGCAAAAAGCTCAAATGTCATTTAAGAAAAAGACTGAAGAAAACTTTGTTATAGTCTTCTAATTCCTTTTCCATACCTGCTTTGAAGGTAAGGAAAAAAGTAGTCTGAGTCAACAGAAAGTCATATTCTATAGGATGGGACATCATATTCACAATGTTGAGCTCGTCTTGCACTTACAACAATAGAGAAATGTTTCCTTAGTAGTTGGAAGCCAGTAACTACCTAACACATGCCCCACTGAACCTGAATAGGTTGAGTTCAATGCTCTTGACCTTTGCACCTACCATGAGCCATCTCATCTGAGCTTCTCCCTATTTGCTACATGGCTGGTCATCAAGTGTTATGCAGATTGTGTTCCATGAGCATCCATGGAGATCCAGCCCACACAGGAAAAACTGATGACAATTTGGATGTAACATTTTAATTTCAACTTCATCTCAAGCATTCAAAATTGTTTGAATCTGAAGCAACTTCATTTAAGGGATTTGAATCTGAAGTTTAGATTTACCCCATTCTGACGAATATATCTTATTACATGATTCAGAGGAAGATGGATGGCCTGACTGCAAACTTCCTATTTAGACTTTTCTCCCAGGATTCGGTTCAGGCTCATTTTTCATTTTCATAGAAGGTTGACTGTCATATTTTTTATTTTTATGAAAATGGACTAATATAGCAAAGCCAAAATAATGAAGACATTGCTCATTTTAAATTAAATTTAGAATACGAAAGTCTGTGCCAATTAAAAAAAAAAAAAAAATTATTTTCAAAGATAGACTTTGCAGACACAAATTTCAAACCACATTGTATTGCTGGAAACTTTTGTTCTTCAATGGAGGTGATGACACAAATTTAGATGGCAACATCCTGAATAAAACGTTATAATAAATACTCAAAAATGGTTATTAACAGACTTGGTATTTGTATTAGCCCATGTAGCCCTTTGTTCCCTAATCTTCAGCCTGATCCAGTCTTGAAAGATTTACAGTTTGCTAATTCTATAAGGCAAAAGGACATTCTCCTACCCAGCAAGGTCAGTCAAATCCACTCAGAGAAGTGATTGGTAGATTAACACGTCACTGAATTTCCTGTAACTTTACTGATGCCAGGACATCTCAGTTAAATACCATGATACTGTGAATGTTGGAGTGGACAACTGGTCTTATCTTCTGTTTGCTGAAGGCATGAATAAATTAAAAACCCTTGGCAATAAGTTTTGTTAGTGTATTGCCGTTTAATAGGGGGTCTGGTCTCATAAGCCTGATAGAGAAGTATAAATAGTGCTGTATATATACATACATATATAGCTGAAGATTTCCAAAGATCTAGAATACGTTTATTTTGCTCTAGAGGAGTCAAAGCAACTTTCTGACAGTCCCCTCAAAACAGTAGGAAAAAGTTAGGTTGGAAACAGGTACAGAGCTGTCAACCAGCTCCACTTGAGTTAAAGCTTTCCCACTGACTTCTATGGGAATAAATCACACCACTGAAGTGGGTGGTCTCTCTGTCCTGCACAATGGGCCAAATCACCCCCAGGGCCTAACTAACCATGTACTGTGGTTTGGACTCACTGAAGCTTTCAAATTTCAGGTCTGGCTGAGCTGTGTAGTAGGAGGAGTGCAACAAAGGGTGGGTTCTTACCAGTCTGATGCTTTTGTCTTCCAATCTTGGCCCCTGGCACAATTTAGAACATCCTAAGGCACTAAAACATAAAAATTATGAACAGCAATGACCAGTCTTCAAGGGCAACACTGGTAGCTGTAAATCACTGAAACCCAGTAGTAGTTACCCACATGCGTTCCATAGCCATTTAGTCATGTTTACTGGCTTTATACCAGCTGAAGATCCCCCCAAGCGTATCCTCAGTTGGCATTTAGAATCACTAGAAAAGGTGAATCACTAGAAAAAGCAGAAAAATCACAAGGGAACTGGAACTGGGCTGAGTTGTCTGCCTTCTGCCATGGTGTTTTCTTTTTCAGTTGTGTGTCATACCTCTGCTCAAGACTGGACATATTTTCAGGAACTGGTTGTCACTGGCGCTCTGAAATAATGACGAGAGAAAGCAACAAAGTCCTTCAAGAACTGGTAAAGATTCTTTTCCTTTTGGTGTTTCAGCTCACATGTTGTGGTTTAACCTGAAGTAGCAAAATAACCACAAAAGCCACTTGCTCACTGCCCCCACTTCCACCCCCAAATAAGAGGGAAAATCAAAAGGGAAGGGAGAAACTTGACTGAGATAAAGGCAATTTAATAAAATAGCAAAATCCTAATACACTACTGGTAATGATATATATAAAATAGAACTAGAACATGAAGGAAAAGATAATCAATGCAATTCCTCGTAAAATCTGTCCGCACTGAGCAGCCATTCCCAGGAAGCAGCAGCCTGGTCTCAAACAGCTGATTCTGGAGACAGAAGAGAGAAAAAGGCAGAGAGGCCCAGAGGCCTCTGCAAATGCAGGATGACAAAAGGCCAAAATAAAGAAAGTTCTGAACAGAGCTCTCCTGAACAGGTCGGTCTCTGTCTCAGCTCTGACCAAAGAACCAACTGAAAGGTCCTGATTCTCCTTAAATGTGAAGTATGATGCTAACGGGGTAGTGTACTCTTATTTATCACTCTTATTAGCACTGGAACAGGCTGCCGAGAGAGGTTGTGGACTCTCATTCTCTGGAGGCATTCAAGACCCACCTGAACATATTCCTCTGCAGTCTACTCTAGGTGTACCTGCATTAGCAGGTTGTACTAGATGATCTCCAGAGGTCACTTCCAACCCCAACTATTCTGTGGTTCTGTGATCACTCTGAATGTCAGTCAAAGTCTGCTGCATCTATGCCCACCTTGCTCACTGCCTCACACCTGTGGGCAGAGCTCAGAACATCCTTGGCTCTCAGACCAGAGCAATTAAAAACATCACCTCTGTCCAGAGGTGTTATCTCTTGTTCTCAAATTAAACTTTAACAATGACTCTGCTAGCTATGAAAAAGAAAATTTTCTAACTGCATAAAGGAAATTAGCTAGTTTTCAGTCAAACCAGTGCAGCATGTTAGCAGTTGTCCTTTGCTGGCCAAGTTGGCTAAGGTATACTGAAATCACAGAGCTATAAAAATTTACATAAGCTGAAAACTGGATCCAATCTTTGCTTCTTGTTTTCTTTAGAGTAACTACATAACCTGTTCTTGAAAAGATATTAAAGGAGCAAGTAAGTATAATGATCTTTGTCCAGATCCACAAAGGTAGTAAACTGCTATGACACCTCTGAATTCCTGGAACAATATAGGTTCGCACCCATTTAGGACCCTCACATACATTATATTACTTGAAAAAATTGTGTCCAAACATCTGCATACAGTTAAGATCTAAGGAACAAATTTCAAGTTAAGATTAAACATACTGCATGTCTACAAATATTGCCTGTCAACAAATTATCTTAATTCTTATGTCTAAACATGGCACTTATCCCTGTGCCTTCCTTGTCAGTAAATTCTAGCAGTCAAGTGGAATTATTATATTTTATTCACAGAGGAGAAAAAAAAAAAAAAAGAAAAAAAAAAGAAAAAAAGGAAGGTGGTTGTGAATTTGCTGCCTTTTTGATTGTCTTGTTCTTACACTATATGGTTGTCTGAAATGGAAGGGATGGTTGCAACAAACAATCACAGAATCACAGAATCACAGAATCGATTGGGTTGGAAAAGACTTCAGAGATCATCAAGTCCGACCCTTGGTCCAACACCAGTCCATTTACTAGATCATGGCACTAAGTGCCATGTCCAATCTCAGTTTAAAAACCTCCAGGGACAGTGAGTCCACCACCTCCCTGGGCAACCATTCCAATGCCTGACCACTCTCTCTGTAAAGAATTTCTTTCTAATATCCAGCCTAAATTTCCCCTGGCAGAGTTTAAACCCATGCCCCCTTGTCCTATTCCTAACTGCCTGGGAGAAGAGACCAATCCCCACCTGGCTATAACTTCCCTTCAGGTAGTTATAGAGAGCGATGAGGTCACCTCTAAGCCTCCTCTTCTCCAGACTAAACAATGCCAGCTCCCTCAGCCTCTATTGTGTTAAAGTCCCTTCACCAGTCTCGTTGCTCTTCTCTGGACCGGCTCCAACACTTCAATATCTTTCTGAACTGAGGGGTCCAGAACTGAACACGGTACTCCAGATGTGGCCTCACCAATGCAGAGTACAGGGGAAGGATCACTTTCCTTGTCCTGCTGACCACACTATTTTTGATACAGGACAGGATGCCATTGGCCTTCTTGGCCACCTGGGCACACTGATGGCTCATGTTGAGCTTCCTGTCAATTAGTCCCCCCAGGTCCCTTTCTGCCTGACTGCTCTCCAGCCACTCTGCGCCCAGTCTGTAGCGCTGCAGGGGGTTGTTGTGGCCAAAGTGCAGGACCTGGTACCTTGTAACTCTTCTAAGTCTTCTCCCGTGCACTCTGTACTGCCCCACTTTTTGCAATCTGGTTTACATAAGCCCTGCAGCACTGTGTAGCTGTGTCCAGGTAAGCTGTGCTCAAGGAATGAGCTGGCCTTCTGCACAGCAGAGCTTGGCTGCCAAGTGTCCATAGGATGGATCAAGGGGACGAAAGGTTTCCACACTGCCTTCTTCAAGACACTTTAAAGTTTCCAGACCTGGAAGACAGTCTAGATTTATTATAAGGTGGGTATTTGTGAAATAAACAGCTGTTGGCATCTATAACTTGAGCTCTTTATGTAAGATACATAGGCTTCTTTGTAGTATGCTTTAGCAGACATTTATATGATGCAGTGTCCTTGCAACTAGCATCTTGTGGAAAAAGAACACATGGAAAATTATATCATGAGGTAACGTTTTGGAGCATACCATGCCTAGTTTACTTTTTTGGTCTGTATTCCTCCCTCTTTCCTTATTCTTCAGTTTTGACCCTACATTTGAACCATGCATCCCCTCCATTCCTCATAACCAGCTACTTAATATTGCATGGTGCTCCAGGCATTTCTGTAGCAGCAATGGGAATTTCACCTCCCTGTAATTCTCACTAATAACAGTGTTTTGCCAGAGTTGGTAAATAATAAATTGCATTGTGAATATATTAAAGCAATGATTTTTTAATTACTTCATTGCCTTCATGTATTATAATCTTCAGAAAAAAAATGTGGCATATAGGGCCTAGAATTATGGAAATCCAATGTCATTTTGATTAATTATTATATTCATTTTCAGTGTCTTATGCTTAAATTCCACATCAATATCTGATAAAAGCTATAACTGTGTGAATCAGAGCAATGTCTCATACTTCTCTGCATCATTTGAAATTTGATTTGATATTTGAAAATTTTCAGTACTCTTTTTTTTTTTGTTTACTAACCAAATTTGCTTGGGATGTTCTCTCTTTTTTGCATCTTTCACTTCTGTTATTTATTTGCTGTAAGAAAAACAAATTTTCTCAGTAATACTGTGAAATGGAGATGGTGACATGGCAGTTGGATAGATTTTCCCTGACAGAAGACTGGTAATCCTCATAATTTCCTCCTGCATCATTCCTTGTCTTTGCTTAGCTACTGTAAGCGACTGAGTTTTGCTTATTCTTGTCTACTTTTCTTTGCTTCTCAGCAAGATGCATCAGCAACATCCACCTTCTTCCCTGCTATAATTTTACAGACTATTCAGTCCATATTAAAAAATTGCAGAGCAAAAAAATGAGGTTCCCTTTATGTATAGTAAATAGTATAATCTGAGAGTTAGAATAAAAGCAGAAGTCAGGGGCAGAAGACGTTATATCTCTTCTGATCTCTTCTATAATGAATGTGCTAGAAAGGTGGTGTAACTCCTGGAAATACTTCTAACTACTAGGGGCAGAGATCTTTAAAGCAGCCCTGGAACCAGACACATGGGAGATGAAGCTTTCCATCTGTGCTTGTGTATTGAGAGGCATGGCTAAACTCCTGGGTACAGCATGTACCCCCACTCCTGGGTCCCAAGATGGCACTTTGGGAAGCAGTTGTGGAATTTTCTTGGCAATGCCATGGCCACAAGAGGTCCATGCCAAATCAGAATTGTATGAGAAGACTTTCTTCTGAAAAAACAGTATGTCATTTTGTTTATGTATCAATAACTTATGTGACAGATTTCTTGTAAAGTCTCATAAACACTACTGTGTATTTTGAGGTGTATTATATGTTTGGGAAAAAAAAACAAAACAAACAAAACCAAAACAAAACAAGAAAAACCCTGAGTAAATGAAACCTAAAATGTACACGTGAACTGCAAGAGACCATTTTTTCCCAAAATTATCCCCTACTTTTATTTCACAAAATTCATGAAGCTCAAGGAAAAGTATGTTTGCGTTCTCCAGACACAATATAGTTCTTTTGACAATATTTATGACTAACTTCTCTATAAAATAGGTACTCCTTTTCTGAAACATATTATGCTTTTAACATCAATAGCTATCTGTAACAGTGCCTTGCAAAAGGAATAGAATATTATGTACAAGTTTCTGTCAGTTTTAAATTGTTGTGTTTGTTATAACTGCTAGTTACTGTCTGTTGGTTATTTGCACCAACTAACTTTTAAACATATTTTGTGCTATTTCCTTTATTTCAGTCACCTTGACCTGTAATCAATTAATTTCCAACTTCTTCCTCCTAATCACAGTAATTTGGATCCTGGTATATCTTCAATAAGAAGAAGTAAGCTCTGAAAATGTAAAGAACAGAATACGTGCAGTGGACGATTGTTGTTACCTTTAGTGCTGACAAAAGGAATGGAGTAAATGCTACTTAACATATCAGTCCTTTGTGGAGTTAAATGCCCTTAACTCTCATTTAGTTTAACAGTTATGGCAGATTAAAGCAGGAGAAGTTTTTGCCTTAGTGGATAATAAGCAGGTGGATGTTGTGGGCAGAGGAGATTTCCCCTTCCTCTCCTGAGCGAGCCCATAGTTACACATCTGCTTCCCCTTCCTCTAATCTCTAATTTACTTTAAAAATAGCTGAGGATTTGCAACGCGAAGCTGAAAATGTTTGTCAAGAAATCTTAGCTTGAGTTGCCAGTCATTGGGGACTGAGGCTTACTGTTATTTTATTGACCTTAGGAGAAAATGGATGGGATTTTAATGACAACCAGATTAATAGGAAGTAGTTAAAATGAAGCCCATTGCAGATGAAAGCCAATGATCGTGACCTTCATCTGCGCATCTCTAGCTCCAACTACCTTCTGCAGTTATTCAGAATTTCACAGAAATATCCCTTATAATAACTTTTTAACACCCAGGAAAAAAAATGAGATTATTTAAAAAGACTTTAAAAACTATTATATTTAAGTATTTCAAAATGGAAAATATCAGCTTTCTCAGTTTCACATAACTTTAGTTTCATAATTTCAGCCACTATTAGGATATAATGAACTGTTTAGAGATACTGAAGCAGTAAAAGCTTTCTACAGATGGGGTGGGACGTTCTGAATATTGTTTTCAGTTGTTCTTTTTCACCCTAATTCCCCAAAATAAACCTTTTCAATATCTCATTTTGCCTGAAGGATGGGGATGTGGTTTACTGATTAGTTGTGTCCCTTTTTAAACTGGTTTCTAAAAGGTGGCTAGGTTTCAAGATTCAGATTTGGTTTGGCTTATTTACATTGGATGATTTCTAGGAGAAAACAATTCTTGCTTGTTGTTTTGTCTTTCATCAGTTTCTTATGAGAGCTCCATTGCTGGACAAAAAGCTAATTGTTTCTATAAAACCATGTTTTATTTACTCCTTGACATCTAGGATTCTTCCTGTATATTAAGAATACAGCAGTGGTTTTGAATTAAACTATACTGGCTTTCATTAACTTGAACTCCTGACGTTAGGATGAAGAGATAGAATGAAGAAACCATTTTGCTCAGACAGGCAGAAGCTCTGAAGTCTCTAAGACTTCTCCAATCTAAGACCCAGTACTGGTCGTTCATTCCTTGCTCTTGGATAAGACGTTTTTCCCTTTTTTGTGTCTGGGGAAATTAGTCTGAAAGTTACTTTAAACACAGATTTGGTAGATTTTCTGTAATTAATTCTTCCAGATACCGTAGCTTTCCTTCCTCACCAAGCTGCATGCATCCTAATGGCTGCAGCTTGAGCAACTTCATAATCAAGAGAGACCAACAATGCAAATGTGTTGGGAATCCCTGAATTTAAGGGAATTTAAGCACTGGTGTTAAACTTGATGATTTAAGCTGATATTCTCTAAACTTCCAATGTTCAATACAGCAATGATGAAAGAATGCAAACGGTTTCCCTTTTCCTGTGCTTCTGGTTTCTGACAAAGCGATTCCACATCTCCTAGTAGTTGATGATGACCTCAGTCTGAGTTTATACAAGCTCTTCTCAACTCCCATCTGGAATTCAGTAATGTGATAGGCCCTAAGCCATCTGTCCTAGGAATATACAACTAAATGCAGTAGCGTAACCAAAAAACACAAACTATAATATATAACTATGCCAGAACATCCACTTTCTCCACTGGCTTCCTCTAGGAAGACAAAAAAAAAAGAAGTGAGTTGAAAGTCTTTCCCCTTGCCTGCAAGATGATTGATGACCTGGGCTCAGGATAGCTAGGGGCAAAATGGGGTACGGTCCAGAGATCCAAATTAGTAAGTCCATGCAAGTGCAGCAAAGGACTTTGTGGACTCACCAGTTTGCATCTGGAAGCAGTATAGCTGCATGTACTTGGCGCCTTGCCCACGCTAATATACCCTGCCCTTTGTGTGTGTGAACGTGACTATTCTGCTTCCAGGCCTGATTTGGCAGTTTATCCAGAACCTCCCTTCTGGTTCTGGGGTTAACTCAGGAGGAGTGAATCTGTCTGCAGCTGGCAGTGTGGACAGGCTTTCAAAGAACCTCTCTGGCACCAGGGTGGGAACCTGCAATGCAAAATCCCCTCCCCAGGCACAGCAAGGCTTTCTACCCAGAAGGTAATGCTTGTCTTTGCAGAGTAGAACACATTCCTTTCAAGGGCTTGATCCAAGTTTCTGGAACTAATTCTCACAGGAAAAGAAATGTCAAAAAAAAAAAAGCCTGTGTTGTCCTGTCTATCACATGCCGTTCATCTAACCCACCTTTCTGCTAGATAGGTAGAGCACATTTATCAGACAAGTGTTCCATCCTGCCTCCCCAAAACTGCTACCCAAATGTAGAAAGATAAACTGCACATGACAGATATTATTTATATGACATTGTGCTCTTTAGAAAAACACTGGGATGAAGAGGTGTAAGATTCTCCCTAGAACTGAATGGAATAGGAAATGTGTGTATTTCAGTGTGGTAATTTAGGGCACAAAAAAACTCAGTTTGTTAAACCTGTTTCCTTCACATCAACACGGACATGGTAAAATTTAGACAAAAATATTGTTGTTTTTTTTTGGGTTGTTGGTTAGACATAACATTTACTTGTGCTTTATACTGTGCTGAGCACATCATGCTAAACAAACAGTAAATAATAACTGCAGGCAAATACCGACTTTCTTTTGGTAATCATCTTTTTAACAGTTTCAAAGCTGCTGATGCATTTTATAGCAAGCTGCTGACTACACAGGAGTAACATTCTAGCGTTAAAAATACTTGAGGCTATTTCTTGCTCATTATCAGTCCTCTTAGCCAGGTCAAGCTTCCCTTGAGGAAAATGGAAATGGGAGCTTTGCCTGAGGTGAGGTCTTCAGAGCTATTCCTGTTGATCACGTTTTTGGCAGACAGAAAAGAGCTGGGTGAAAGTTCGGGAAGAAGGAAAAGTTTTATTTCAAATTTGGAGCTCAAATAAACCGAGCCAGCACCGAGCAAAACTGAATTAAAAAGCAAAAACTGAAAACTAAAGAGGTTCCTTTAATTTCATATGCACTCAGGGCTTTGGAGAACTTAAATGCAGAACTATAACTCAGCCAGATGTATTTGAAAGATTTGTGAACTTTGTAAAATGTTTGATGAATCTGGGCTGAATTTCAGATCTGTAATGAAACATGGAAGCAGGTGAGTTCTATGTGGTTTGGAGATTTTCTCATAAATAGTTTGCATTGCTCTGATAGTGACAAATTTAGAAAAGCACCTTACCAGATGTACACAGAAAAGAAGGATGTAATATGAGGACCAGATAGAAAGCCTAAACGCTGAGCTGACTGCTGTGTATTTCTGCTCTTCTGAACTGAAACAGAACTGCACAAGGCTGTGTCCAAGATGAATATAATGTATGGTTTCTATGGTAAAGAGGTCCAGCTTCAAATAAAAAAGTAAAAGAAAGAAAGAGAACAAGAACAATGTGAAGTTTTGAATAATTATTTTTGCAGAATTTTAACAGCCGGAGTCATAAGGGGTCGCAGTGAAAGTTATAAAATGAGATCTCTTTCCTGAGAGTGTTTAAATGGCTGAGTCTTGAATGGATTGCAGTAACACAACTTTGTGAGCCATGACTTTCGTATTTTGATTAATACTATTTTGTGTTGCAACCAGGTTTACCTGAACAGAAATGGTGATTCAAACAGGCTCAAAAGAGTATTCTTACTTCACAGACCTTGTAGTTTATAGTCTTGGTATGTTATGCTTATTATGTTTGATAGATTTTAATGTGTAATATGGGAAAAAACCCCAAATTTCCTATTTATTTATTTAGAGAGATAGTTGGAAAAAATATTCCCAGAAAAAAGTTTTGATAATGTCTTTTGCATTTTCACTGCAAATAGAAAACTAAAAATCCCCCACCGAAACAAACAGAGAAAAAAAAGACTTTGGGTGAATAGTGAGCGTTACCTTTCAGAAACAACTGCATGCTTTGCAGACCTAAACCATACTATTTGCATGACTTTGAGTTTTCTAACCAGACAATATCTCATGTGATATACTATAATGCTTGATTTTGATGAACTGACACAGTAAATTATGAAAATGCCTAGGTGTGATTTTAAAAGATGATGACATTTCTCTGAAGTGGTAGTTTTGTATGTCTATAAATATCTGTATCTGTAAGCATAGGCATTTCCAGCATAAATAAATTTTTGTTTTAGACACTTTGGTCCCAGTTCATTCAAGTAAATTTAAGTACTTACAACAGTATGAATGGAATCATTCTAATTCCCTTCTATAGGTAATGGAGAGACTGGACATCTCCAGAGGTCAGTCCCAGGAACATACTTACTTTGAAAGTACTTTTCTTCTGTCACTGAGGTATAACATTAGATAAGCAAGTCAGCAAGCCATGGTTTTTCAGCATGGGTGCAAAATCAAAATAGGTCTATAAAAACTTTCCCTTATTAACTCAATATTCAAGTTTTCATTACTAAAAGTATTAAACCCAGACACTGACAATTATTTTACAGATGAAAAATACACATATTTTTTAAAAGTCTGTCCTTGGATCATCTATAATCAGAAGAAAATATAAATATGCTAAATACATTATTTACCACAAAGAATTTGCCAAGAACTACTTCAACATTGCTGCTAGTTCAGAAAGAATATCTAGTCCAGTTCAGGGTCAATGTAGGAACAACAGACAAATGCTGTGTATTCAAAATAGAGACTTGGGGAAGAAAGCTGTTATGACAACATACTGCAGTTTTATTGTGACAAACTCACACTCTCCTCACCTACATTAGGTTTTATAAGCAAATTAACTTGTAGAAGCAAATAAAAATTGAGACAACTTCATATTTCCACACAGCAAAGAAGCAAAGTGATCTCACCAGAATGTAGTTAGCTTCATTTGCCTGAAGTGCACATCCTCCTTTCCACTAGCCATAGTTTGGTATTATCTGATGGGAGATGCAGTGTTTCATGGTGGACGTGCTTAACAGAGTACTTAGCACACCTACTACTATCAAAGACTGCTGTTCATCTACTGCTGGGCAACAACATCTTGTTATAAAAGATGTTGGCATATGTCAGTAATTCTTTCATTGAATGTTTTTCCAGTTCCCTGTAAGAAATAAGATTCCCATAAGTCATGGACAAGGTATAGTGCAAGTCATGATTCATGACTGCCCCGTACGAGCGGTGAAAAATGTCTCTGTCATTTTTTCAAATCACTGTTCAATATGGACTTCAAATTTTCTTTACGTGTCATTCATTAGAAGTCTAATATTTTTGTGATTCATTTCACATTGAATCTATAGCCCTGAATCACTACTAAAATATTTGTAGAAAGAATGTGAACAGCCTGTATATAAGCATATTTTGAATAAATAGCAACCTTATGCAAAGACCCAGTTTCTTCTACTCTTATTTGCATTAGTGACTGTCCAGAAAAAAGCCCACCAATATTCATACAGCTAACTTCGGATTTACCCAAATCCTACTGAGCAGAAATTGGCCCATTACCATAAATCAATGGCTAAATTGTACTTATTTAGAGTGAAAATGCACCCAGACGTACTTACCCAATTCATGTACAAGTTTCTAGTAATCTTAGAAGGAATTTTGTCTGATTAGGACAGGATTTGTTTTATGTCTGTTTCCTGGAGGGTAGCTTCTCTGGGCTGGTCACCTTCTTGCTGCACTGGCAATTTTGAAATTATAGGTAAGAAAAAACCCTTAATATTGTGGGAATTGCATTTACTTGGTAACAAAGTTGCTGATGCATTAACATTTTGCAGAATATTAACCGCAAAGGAACAGTGTTCTGGTATTAAAAATAAATTGATATTGTCCCTCCTATTTGTTGATCATTATCAGTACTCATTGCCAGTTCAACATTCCTCAAAAAAATTTAAATCCTACCTTGGGAAAATGAGGTAGGGAATATGTGCAATGGCTGATGACATCATCTGCTAGTAATGGCTATAAATCTTCGGTGAATTTGTAAGTACAAATGTGCAGCTTGGAAGGTGCCAGATTTCACGCCTGCATACTTGTAGCTTGCAAATTCATCATGTGCAGAAGTAAGGAACATCATTTTCTTCCAGAATGCAATCAACTACACCTTGGTGATTCCAGACCACCAAAAAAAATGCCAACCTCTACTGTAAAAATTTATGTGTCATATTTTATAGAGTGATATTTTTTTATTTTATTTCAGATTTTTATGTTACTTCAGCTGCTTCATTTATGTCTTCGTCTAAATGCCAGTTTGATATTTTGGAAGCATTTTAGAAATTAATCTTATGATATAACAGCAAGAAAATTTCTTGCATATTGAGTGCAGTATGAGTGAGTGTTAACAAAGCACTAATGCCATTTGGACAGCATGATACTAGCTAGTGTGTCCAAGCCTCTTAAAAGTACATTCTAAACTATTATATTGCCATTTAAGCAGCAAGGTGGAAAATTCTTGTCTTTCTGTTGGCATAGAAAGGGTCTTTCTAAGTTTTTTTGTTTGTTTTGTTTTCTTTTGTTTTGTTTTTTCCTTATAACTTAAAAAAAAAACAAAACTAAAAAAGTGAAAGAAAACCCAAACTTTACCTTGAAATGTTTGTATTTGAAGAGGTGTTCTTTAAATAACTTGTACGTTGAAGGCAAAGCAATATCAACTGGGAGAAAATTGGAAGAAAGCCTGGTTCAAAAGGGGTTGGGTGGTTCAGGGAAATGGTAGTTAAATTCTTAGATTTTACCAGTCTACTGATTCTGATTCTGATTACTGTCCAGCTTTGATCACAGTCACTGAAGACCAGTGGAGACCAGCCCAAGCAGCAAAAGCTCAGGCCCGCTTCTAAGCCCCCACTAAACACTGTTCAGTTTGGTATTAGGAAAAAAGTTGAGGCTCATCTCAGATTACTGCTGTCTGAAATCTCTCCAGTTGTGATTGTGGAATCAGTGACATCAGTGTTAGCCCTAGTTCCCAGTGGAGAGGTGCCCATCTTCCCATCACTATTGAACAAATAAACTGCAGTTTGTGTGTTGGATGTAGTGACTCAAAGGGCGTGCAGGTTCCTGAGTTTCTGCTGACCATTCAGTCTCTGACTCGCCTGTGGAACAATCAGTTAATACACAAGCTCTTACAGACTTATGACCAGGCCACATTATTGTAGCACTCTATCCCTACTCTATGGTATCACCAAGATGTTTCCATGTGTCTACATGCGGAATTTCCCTTGTTTGAGATCAAACTTGGGCATTAAAGCTCAAGTCAGGTTCTCTAGTACTACTGAGATTTTGTTCAGAGCTTAGTTCCAGGAGCTAGTAATTAGGATCTGGAAGCCATATCAGAGGTCATTGAATTTTTAAATAAAATTTCCTTGGATGGAATTATACATTCACAGTCTCATCCTGACCCTGCTAGCCAAGGTCATTCCAAAACTTTTCTTGCCTTTCCTTGACCTTGTTCCCTTTTTCTTCTCCTGAACTGAGGTGGGTGAGCCAGCATGTGGAGTCCTTCTTGTCTCCAAGTTGCTGATCCAGCTAAATAGCAGCCCCACAAACAAGCCAAAGAAACATCTGGCTTTTGTTTTAATGAGTTCTCTGATCTAACACAACACCAAAGCACTTGTTCCCTCACAAGAGGACTGTGAGTTGAATGCCGTTTTTAGGTCGTGATTTGGCTTAGGATATTTAAATTAATTGGAAGACAACACCCTCACCCAGACAGAAGGAATGTGGAGATCATTCTTCTGTATTTGCCCATTATCCCCAAAGCTTGTTGCAAGTCTGTGAAGGTGCTCAGAATGAAAGAATCAGTTTCCAACTAAACCCACCTCTCTTGTTCCCAGTCTTGTTCTTTTATGTAAAAAATGGAGGATCCATTATATAGTCTTACATTTTTAAAAGAATATTATTAAAAAAAAATAATAAAAGAAAAGAAAAGTTGAGGCTTTTCTCCAGTCAGTTAGAGCCAAATAATACTTCTGTCTTAAACTGGACTGCAGTAAAGGTTGATAATAAACTAATGGTGTAGATGAATCTGTACATTGTGACCAATGGATTTCTTATTTTCCTTTGAAGAATCTATACAAGATCTGGATTCCTCCACATATTGAATTGTAAAGCCAAATTTCTGCGATCTTTAAATTCCAGTGACTGCAAAAGAACAATTCTCTGTCACAGCATAACCTATATTTTAAAGACATTATTACTTTACTGTATGTGCACAAATAATATCTCAGAGTATACAGAGGCATTTTGAATGACTGATTTTGGGTTGATGATATTAAAATGTTCTATAGAAACTGGAATTAATCTTAATTAATCAGCTTAATTAGACAACTGTTCTGTTCTGATTCCTACCTGCTCAAACTTATCAAGGATCCAGGAAATATATTATTTACATGCATATTTCATTCTAGTGTGCAATTTTATTTTCTATAACAGATTTACTCATAGCTGCACTTCAAACAGCTGCAGTATTATGCTGATGTATGCTGTAGAATGTCCTATTCACGGTACAGAATTTTAAAAATCTCTGCTTGGAACAAGTGTGAGAGAACACATGCATGAATAAATTAATTCTGACAATGGAAGTCAGAAACAAACCAAGAAGGCATAAACACATTTATTTTGAAACTTAAATGAATATTTTCAACAATTACGAATAAAATAATTAACATCTTATACCACATCTTGTGCAACAAACAGTCAACATCCATGAATACTGGGTTATGGAAATTCATCCTAAGAACTGTGCCACATTGTTTTAGTCATTCCTTTATATTTTATGCCTTTGTGTTGGCCTTCCTCCCACTGTTAGTAATCTGGATGCAGGGAATAATCTCCAGGGAACTATGAGTTTGTTTGGAGGGAACTGTTTCTTCCTCACATGTCGACTCTAACTGTTAAAACTCCAAACAATTCCTCATAACAGTTTGAGTCTGAGCTAGAAAAGAACAGTAATGGCTCTTCTCAAGGGAAGGCGGTATTTCAGCTGAATGAATGGAAACCGATACTGCACAAGCAACTTGAGGTAAGAGCAATCCAGTTCTGTCTGGTTCCAAAACATTAACATGAAAATGAAGGCAGAAAGCTGAGTTGCATCACCTCATCAGCACTATCACTCACTGACTAATTTTCCCATAGTGCAGAACACTATTTTTAGCTGCTTTCAGAAATATCTGATAACTGCCATGTTTTCTGTTATCCTTGTTATTGGCCTTATAGGCTCTCCGTGTTATTTTCCTTAGGCATGTGAGTCCATAAACAGTGAGGAACCCTCCTCATAACTTGGTAGACATTGTTAAAGAAGAATAAAACTATGATCAACCATTATGCAGCACAGGAAATGAGGCAGAAGCAATTAGAAAGAATAAAGACTAATATGGGGCCATATGAAAAAGTCATCCAGATTTAGGTGTGGGGATTCCCACCAACATACCTGGAGAAGAACCTCACTGGGGTCCTAGAACTCAATTTCCTTGGTTGATTTTTTCCTGAATATTTTTGCAATGACATTCTTCTTTGAAGTATCTCAAAAACTTCTATTTTTATTTTACTACTTTTTTTTTTTCAGCTGATGGTTTGTAGACAGCTGTTTAATTGCTCCTTAAATCTGCTACGTAGTTATTTCCACCAAAACATAAGCTACAGTTCAATATCTTATTTGCTAAAGGATTTCAATTTATTAATATGACAGGTTTAGGAAAATTAATGTATTTGAATTTCCAAAGATCTCAGAAACCAAAATATTATGATTTGCCAGCAAAATTTAAGGAAAAGAAAAATACTGGCTTTCTGCACTAAGTGAGTGTCTATACAGGCATTTATCTGTGACATAAATTGCTATCCTCTGTTTATGTAACTAAAAACCTGTTTTCAGTGACTCACATTCTAGAAGTATTAATCCCATTTAGTGACCCAGATTATAAAATATTGATGCACTAATAATAAAACATTTAAAGTGATGCATTTAGATGTAATTTTCTGCACTTGCATTTAAGCATTTCTGCAGGTTTGTGCATGCGGAATATTATGCTGGAAAGAGTTTGCATAGACTTTCCACTACTCACTGCAGCCATCAGCAGTCTGAACACACAGAATCACAGAATCACTTAGGTTGGAAAAGAACATCTCACATTTCAGAAGTCCTTGTTTTATTTGCCACTTATTCCACTGAGAATACATATGTGGTCTACCAAGACAAAAGGTGCTCAATGACTACACATTACTACAATTCCAATATAAAATATTCTTAATACAATTCCAAAGGGAGGAGAGAGTAGTTCCTTTCTCTCTTTTTAATGGATTAACACATCCATAAGCCTTTTTTCCTCCTCCTGTTTAACTGGGAAGATTTGTAGCACAGCGTGGTTCTAGCTGGCTGTTGGGCATTGCTGTCTGACTGTAGCGTCACAGGGCTCCCTAGCATCAGAGGATGGTTTGCATCCTAGTGAGATATGGATGAAGTTAGCCAAGCCTTGGCACCACTGTAGCTAGAGCAGGACTGAGCTATTCATTCTCAGTCTCACTTGGAAAGACTTCAGTCATCCTGACAGTTTTGGACCTCATATCTGAGGTCCAGATCTCTCTGTTGTGCTGAACTCTCATGGACATCAGATGCCTAAACCCCTCTGAGACTTGGATCTTTAAACTGTGGTGGCACAAAATCAGCGTCAGCAAAGAGCTGATTTGTTTTCAACATGTTTGGGGAGGGATTTTCGTAAAAATTGTTGTGAGGCACTTGACTCCTGTTGCCTGTTGTAGCATGGCATATATATATCAATATACCAACTCAGCCATATGACCGTCTTGACTAACAGACATGTCATCTGAGATTTTTAACAATCAATAACTTCACCAATCCATGCTGTTTTATATAAGGCAATCTATTTGGAAGAGATATATTACTTGTAATTAAATTTTCAGATAACGCTACATATATGTGAAAGTGGCTGTCTACAGCCTGCAGTTAAGACATTGGCTTCAGATCGGTAGACAAAGGACTGATATATAGATTCAAGCTAATATTTAAAAAACCACATTGTCATAGCTGTGACCAACTCAAGCAAAGAAGGCAAGTCTTGAAGCACTCTGACTTCCTTGGAAGGTTCAGGTTACTTGCAAAGAAGGTATGAAAACAAGATGCAGGAATGTAAGGAAAGCTCTTGGTTCAGCGTACCCCTGGAAAATATAAGCTCTTGTAAAATTTGCATAAATTGACAAGAAAAAGGAGATCAACATGCTCCCACACTCCTTCCATTTAAGGATGTTCCAATAAAATAGGATACTGACTCAGATCTGCTTGATTTTACCTCTGAAAACTCAAAGACTTGCCTGATTTCCATAGCAGAACAACTTACATTTGTATTAAAAAATGCAGTATCAGTAACGAGATCCAGATGACTCATTACAAAATAAAGTTTGAAACTTCATGTGAAAGTCACCTCACCAAAAGTAAATGCTTTCTGTCTGTTTCTTAGCTAGTCAACTCAAGCTCACTTTAGACTCTATGGACCAAAAAGGAAGTTTTAGTACAATTCATCTTAGACATTTTAGATATTGACTTTAGGATAATCTGAGTTGCGCTTTACCAGGGTCTGTTTCTCCCCACTGACTATAAGGTGCCTAAAGTGATAATCTCAGATGTACATGTCTAAACTGTAGGTGTTTATAGTTAGGTGATCTAATCCCATTTGTTTGATTTACTACAGTTAGTAAAGTACAAAATATATTTATCCCACATGCCATTGTTTCAGTGAGAATGCAGAAAGCCAGCCTTACATTATTTTTGATCTATCTGCTTATGGCCATTTCTGGAGATAAATACTTGAGGAGATGGACCCTAGGTCTGAGCCAGAAGGGTTGTGTTCCTCTGTTACTTATCTCAACATTGAGAACATTATAAAATATAAAGGAAAGTGAAAAAATAGTTTAAACTTTGAAATGTAACAAAGTGATCATCAGAAGAAAGGAACCTAGACTTAGAGGTAAAGACAGGCTTATAAGATAAGGTAAAGCTAAACAATTTAGACTGAGCCTCTTATGACCCAGTTCAAATATTTCTGTTGGGTTACACGAAACTGACCTACTGAATACTACATAAAGCATAAAGTTTAAAAGGTATGAGGAAAATGCAGTTAAAGGAGCTCATAAATGAGATTGACCCTACCAAAGGTTTGTAAAACACACTAGAACCATAAAAAGTAGCTTTTAGAAATGCAGTATTTCTCGTTGTAATCTACAGTTGCCTACCACAGCAGGAAGGATTATGCTGTCCTTAATTGGGGGGTGTACCTACTGTTTAATAAATTTAATTTGAATTTGAATTAAGCCCAACATTGAGGTGACAGAATTTTTTATTACAATAAGATGCAATGAAAGAGGAAACAGTAAGAAATAGAAGCATTTTATATGATTTACCAAGTAGTTTATAGCACATTAAGTGATCATTTAAATGTCTCAGATAACTTGCATTGTCATAAGAGGACATAACTTATCCTTTTGTGTCTGAGGCAGGAAGGATGGAAAAGCTGAGGTTTCATTCAGGAACTTCCCAGCCTTTTTTACCGAAACATTGACATCACTTGTGCTCCTGGATCCATGTTGTGAAATTTTGTGTGACCAAGTAAGTCACATCACATTCCGTACCAAGGCCTGGGAAATATGAATGGACTGTTGTTTTTGAAAACAGAAATATGCTGTAAATTTTTTACTCTGTTCAACAGAACAAATGAATTTTTAAACCTTCCTGTAAAATGTTACTGCACAAATATTTTCACAAGTATCCCACATGCCAGGTAAAAAATCATCAGCATTTGTCCAGTGTGACACAGTCCATTTTTTCTTTTGAAGGCAGGACAACATGTGAAGCTGTATCTTACAATCCCTTTAAGGGCTTTAGGGTGAATAAAAAGTCTGTACACCCATGTGGAACAAGTTCTGTTTAGAAAAAAGCAAAGGCATAGACAGAGCCTGTAGAATGTCCATTAGCACAAACCTCACCATCAAAGATCTCTCCTGGAATAAATATCCCATAACTTAACCTCAAGATCATCCATCCTTTTTGGGTGTTGTGGTCCATCTCATTTCTGAATGTCACATTTGGAAAGCAATTTGAAGCAAAACTTCTTCCACTACTATAATATTATTTTCTCTAATGAGCTGTCTCTGGTTTGTGCCAGTAACAGCTCTGCTTTGTGGTCAACTAACATACTATTCATAGCTACTATATATTCCTCCTGGGATCCATTTCTGTATTCCCAGTCCTTCAACTGACAAACGAGTTTTAGGTGGACAAGGAACACTAGATCTTGCCCTGGTCCTAGAAGAACCCTGACAAATAACCCAGGCGGTGCATTTAGTCTTTATGAGCAAACATATAATACAGATTGAGGAACTGGTAAATAAAAAGGAGATAAAAATCCAGTACAGAGCTTTAAAAAAACCTGAATATTCCTTCACAGTAAAAATGCCCAAATGCTTTAACCTGCTTTATAGTGGGGGAAGAAATGTTCAGTGTAGCAGCTCAGGGAAGCATGAAAACAAACCGGTAAAAATGTATGAGCTTTAGTCAGTGGAGACTTATTTGCATTTATGTAAAAATGCTCCAAAGTTTTAGAGTTATAATTTTAAATTATAATCAGAAAACTGTATAAAAGTCATATGAAAGTCACAGGATAATTTAACCACTTAACAAATCAAAGCAGTAAAATGGCAGTTTAACAATCTCCACCAATGACTCTTCCAATCTTTCATAGCATGGTCTTAAGCTTCACCCAAGTCCTGTCAACAAATATAATAGCTTCTGCAGCATGAGAGTAGAAAGTCATAAATTAAACTTATTTTATACAAACTGATGCTTTTTAACCCTATGTCTGACTACTGTTTTGACTGCTGTACTTAAAACAGGATAACCTTTATGATTTTTTTTGCAACAAATAATTTATTAAATGAAGTTCTCAATGATATCTAAAGACTTAAAGTTGTCAAAGATACTACTGGCTGTATTGTGTAATGTTTGCATGCAAACAGCTTTACTTGGATTGAGAGATAAACTGAACACTTAGGAAAAATGTAACATTTTTGTTTAATTTGCAAACAGGATGGGCTCACCTTTGACGGAAATATGTTTTGGTTTTCTTCAGAGCAGTCTTGTTATTTGAAGGTCAAGTACAAAAATCAGTGAGTTGTGAGGGATGCAGATATTTTGGTATCCAATCCATACACTGAAGTGAAGAAAAGAACCCTTTTCCTTCAGTTTCAGAAACAAACCGTGAAGTAAAGGAGAGCTACCTCAGAGTAAGATGTAGCATGCAGTAAATTAAAGCAAATCCTCATTTTTAATAAAATAAAGGTCGTTCTTTCTATTGGCAGGATTTGCAGGTTTCTACCCCTCTCTACAGGCACAGCTCTTTAGATATATCCCCAAGTTAGGCAGCATTAATTGTTCACCTTTCCCCCATTTGGATCTGATAGTTGAGTGTTAATCTGTAATGAATTCCTATACTGTAGAAAGTTGACAAGATCATTTCATAAATCATGGAGACAGAACTAAAAAAGGCAACAAAACCCACAAACTAGCTCTTACAGATTCAGAAGTAGAACTAACTGACCCCTTTTCCCTGTGGACCAGCTGGATCAGCGCCAGCAAGCACTGTCAGTCATGGATCTACTCTGTCCCCTTAGGTGAGAAAAGTGCTGTGGAAAAAGAAAAAAAAAAAAGTTATTAAAAAAAAAAAGATAATGATAACAAGCACTAATTAGATTCCTGTGAGTGCTCACAATGTGACTAAGGATGTTATCGGTACTCAACATTACACCAATAATTCATGACGAACAAGGAAGTTAATCCCCTTTCTGTGTTTGAATTAATCAGCCAAAATAGGAAACAAAACTGGCATGACATTGGATGTTTGTATGTCAGCTTATGGGGTCTCCATAAACCAATACCAAGAGAACACAACTAACAATTTTGTTGATTAAAATGGTAATAACTGTTCGGATTTTACATGTTTAGCAACTGAAACTACTAATGTGGACCTGGCCTGCACAACAAAATACAAAGTTAATTAAATATCTAACAAATGTTTGTAAAGCTAGAGAAAAAAAAAAAAAAAAGCCCTTTTCTTGTTCAAATTCAACAGCAACTTTCCCAAAGAACTTAAAAGCTGGGTTTTAAAGGAGCTTAAGAGAGTCAGTTGTTCAATTGAAGTTCAGTTTCAGTGAGATGTGAACATTCAACACATTTCTTCTTACCTAAATCAGGCACTGAATAAAGATATGAGGTAACTGATAATATGAACAACACATATTAACTACACATATTAAATAAAAAAGAAGAAAAGACTGATCATCACACTGCTCTCTTTGGGGATCTTTCTTTTGTTCCCATACCACAAAAGCCAAGAACTGATTGCAGTTTTTGTCCAAGCTCAGTCAGTCCTCCAAATGGAGACTGAATTAGATTCTCCTGCATTTGTCCCAAGGACACAGTGCAGCCTGTTTTCATTAATGAAGCCACTCTTGAGATACTCCTGGGTAATCAAATGAAGGTCTGGTTATAATTATAGGTTAGACATTGGGAAGTTTACCTTAACGTACCGAGAAAGGGTAGCAGTTGCAATGAAAATATTGTCTGTGACAAGGGTTAGGATGAGGGTACTTTTTGAGGTTCTCCACTGGGTTCATGCCAACTGGATTAAAGCTGTCAGGATATGCCAACCTCCACCTACATGACAATCTCATCTTCACTTGCTTCTGCTATGTAGCTCATAGTTTCATTTAGTATTAGCAGCTGACACTTTAGAAGCAGAGTATGAACCTTTTACTGTATTTCTCAAGGTTGTTCTTAAGGACAATGAAGTAGGGAAACTTATAGCTGTAAAGCATCATGGTACAATTATCGTCTTCTAATCCAGTTTCCTGCACCATACAGGAATCCAAACACCCATTATTTTCTAGTTCTGTTCTTTTAAAGCATACTCCTAAACTGATGCTTGTCTCTCTGTGGAAGAGATAAACGAAATTATTTCATTTACTATTTCATTTAAGTGAGCAAGCTCAAGACCATGTTGTGGTTCTGCAGCTGAACAGAGTGGCATAAAGTAGAACAACATTTATTTAAAACAAACTAATATCAAATTCTTGCCTGCCATAGACCCTGAATGCTCAGGGTTTGACCCTGCTTGAATGAGGCACCAATGGCTTTCAGCAGAGCTTGGTGACGTACATCCTTCCATAGGGCTGGACACATGCCATTCTGTTGGATGTACATTGTGTTCTGTGAACACACTAAATGTGTGTTCTCAGTACTTACATGTGACTCAGAAGGAAAGTATTGATAGTGGATATGGCAGCGAATTGCACATGGCATTGAACTTTACACACTAGGCTTGCTAGGAGATATTGCCACCTATTGTTTTCTATCTTGATTGCATTGCTTTCTTAATAAGTAGTTGGATTTGCTGCATGTTAGCAGTGTTCCAGATTGAAATGTTACAAGATGAAAGTCTGTGTTTTGTTATCGCAGTTAGATAAACAGATGTTTTTAAGGAGTAATAGGTCTTTATCTATCTAGTGGTTTCTTTAGCAAATGTCACTGTAATATTCAAATTTTGCATGGACCTGTAGAGTCAAGCTTATCTCAAATTTCTTAGTATTTTCCCTCCTTAAGTTCTAGACAGCTTTGCATGCTTTATTTTTCATATTAAAAGTCTCCCTGGTAGTTAAAAAAGTGTATAAAAGTGTAGATTTCTGCTTCTTTTAGAAATAATCAGACATTGTCATACTAAACTGTTCTGTTTGCTCTAGAGAAAACAAACAAACAAACAAACAAACTCTTTAGTATATATAAGCATTTATTTTTCTTTTGGGTAGTTTATTTACTGCAATACAGATCCTTGATAATCAAAATTTTCGTGAGCTTCTGACACAGCTTGGAAGCTACTGGGTGAACAAGACTGCTACCCCCAGCGGAATTTCCCTATCAGTTATTCAAACCACATTCAAAACACTTTATGAGTGGCATTTTGGTCTGTCTGTGCAGTGCTCAAAGAAGGGGATATGATATCAGGACATTTTCATCAAGGCATTGAACATAGGCTATGAGTACAAAATGTGGCAGCTTGTTGCATGTGTCTTCCCAGCAGAGCAGCCTGTTCCATGTCACCATGAAGACAAGCTGTGGCACAGTGGTAATAAGAAAGAATGGGAGTCCCAAGGGTCACAGCAGAACATAGACTTTGTGAAACAGCACAGTGGGAAAAGATTTTTAAAAATCCCAAACAAAAACAACAGCAAAACCTTGTGCAGAGAAAGAGCCAGAAAAAGACCAAACTGTCCACTGTGTTCTTGATAAAACGTGAAGTGCCATTGGAGCCAAAGCCAAGCACAACAACTGAACTAGGACACCAGTTCTGAGCATTAGACAGAGACCAAATGGAATTTTTATCTCAATATTTAATTCCATCTTGATGTTAGTCCAAATCCTGTTTAAACTCATTCCTTCTTGTTATTGGCATTGTAGTGCACCCTCTCCAAAATTCTGTCATCCTATAGTTACATAGTAATTCTCCTTTAAGGGCAGTTGTTCCTGAGCCCTGTTCATTACCAGGTTCAAGAAGACTGTTATACGGTTTCAGAATTACAGATAAATTGGAGAAACTTATGTTAGCTTCATAGGGAAGTCAAAATTTATAAGCTATATATAGAAGAAATACATCAAACAAAGGAGTCATACTGCTTGTAGAAAGCAACTAGGAAAGAAATTTAGGTTAAATCATTGCAGAATCACCAGACCCGTTTTTCGTAGATCCATAGAATCAGCTGATGCTTCATCTCCCAGTGTCTTCAGATTATGTCTTTCTGGAAAGAATGCATTAGTTAAACATAAAAATTGTGTTTGATGTATAGATATATAAAGCTATTATTTAATGATATAACAAGGTTAAATTAACTGATTTAATGGTTCCTCTGCCCTAAAACTGTCCAGACCAGAAATATCATTCCAGAAAAGGATGAAAACTTTACAGGTTTTCTTAATTTTTGTCAGATTCATCTCAGAACACTTTGAAAGTGTAACATAATACTAGCTGAAGTCAGAGGCAATAAAGTTGTGTGACTTCATATCACTTGGGAATGGCATTCAGCCATTTTCCTACAGTTTTCAATGATACATGTTCTAAGGCTTTGTTTTTTAACAGTTTCAAATGGGTGGATACTTTGGTCACTTTTTTTTTCCTAAATATTGACTTAAGTTTAAATTTTTGGGTGCTAAAAAGAAATTTAAACATCATTAGACTTGTGGCTTTCTGTTTGTATGAACACTAAGTGAAATTTCAGAGTTTACCAGACTACATAGAGATCAGTTTTTATTTTATTCATTTTTCTGAAGGATCAACAATTGGTAGATAGTTTTCTTGATATTCTGTGATGCTTGTGATCTAGTTTGTACCATGCAAACACTGATCATTTCTGCTGCAGCTTATAGATCTTTTCTCTCCACCTTCTGCTCTAATCTGACATGGAAGAAAGTCAATCACTAAATAAATTAATAAAATTAAAACAAATAAGCATCCTACTAGCTGCTGAATTGCCTCTGAGGAGATGAACTTTTAATGAACTTAGTAGTATCAGTACTAAGTAGATGTTAGAATGTGTACACTATTATTTTTTCTAGTTTGAACAGCTCAATAAAATAATTACATTTGACTGACCATAAGACGATAGAATCAGAGGATAATGCAGGCTGGAAGGGGTCTCAGGAGGTCTCTGGCACTTGCTCACAGCAGGGTCAGCTGTGGAATTGGACCAGGTTGCTCAGGGCTTTATTCAGATGGGTCTTGAAAAACTCCAAGAACAAAGCCTACACAACCTCTCTGGGTAACCTGTATCTGACCTAACAGGACTAAAGCAAATGTGGCTGGTATCTTGACATGTATCTTGACATATTGAGAGAATAAGTTTGTTTAGTGTGGTGGGTTTCAGACTAAAAAAAATAACTTTTTTCCATTTCCCACAGATAAAACAAAGTGAGGGCTAAATTCAGCAGACTCCATAGGCAAAGATAGTACTAATTCTCTCCTGCTCAGTAGCAGAGGATTACAGAATACAGCCAACATATCTGATATTGCCTCAATTATCTAACTTGTTTTAGGGCACCAGAAGCCATCTCTTAATACTTCCAGAAAAATACCTTATCTTATACAGTTACAAGCTACAGGGGTGGGAGGAAGGCATGCTGTTTTGAAACTGGAAGTGGGTGGATTTGAACTGAAGTCACCAGCAAGCAGCTGGATGTCTTCATTGCTAAGTAAACTCCACTCAGGGTGAAATCATTCATGATGGAGCTAGATCACTATGTGCATTTAAATGATCACGAAGACAGAGAACAAGAACATGAAAGTGAACTTAGTGGCCCAACAATTAGCCACGTGCCCAGGGAGTCCTGATCTGTACTCTGGGACACATTTAATTATTATTTGTCAGCTAGAACTGTGTTATCATCAGCAGGAATATGTCTTACAATAACAAATAGATTGTCATTTTGGCAATGCCTTAGGTGGTATGATAGTATGATTAAAATCCCCAGATGCAGGGAATTGAAAGAAGTTATTATTTTATGTCTATGCCAAAATCTCTTGCCTCTAAGGACTTCGAAGAAAAGGTGGCACCTTATTCTCCTCCAATACCTTTTTCTTCCGTGTATGTGTACTGCATATGTATCATATAGATTGCAGTTCAGTAAATTCATACCAAACTAACTTTTAACTAGAAATTCTACATTGCTCCAGTCTGAACCTTTTCCCACTCTCTTCACAAACACTTGGCCTTGGGCTTATCCTTGGGATACCTCATATCAAATCTAACGTCGAATTGTTCAGTCAACTTCTACCATCACTTCACTAATGGTGCCAGCTCTTATCATCAGCTCACAGATGTCTCTGCACCCTTTCCCACTTCCCCTCATGCATGGGAAGAAATTCTCATCCATATTTTCAGTCAGGCCTTTGTTACTTTTTCTATCCTTCTTAAAACCAGCTTTCGGTGAGACACCAGGATTGTGGATATTTAGGTTTACCAGGACTCTATATTATTAAATTGTATCTTGTATGTGAGGACTTCAATGCTGTTCAGGATTTACTATGCATAACTGTAATAAAACTAACAAGTAGTAACAGGTCTTATGCTGAGATTGAGAAAGGTAAGTCTTCTCTTACAGGAAAGTGAATCCCTGTTTATCCCTGGATTTTTTATATCACAATTTAGTTAAAGGACAATTTAGCACCAAAACTTAATTCTCCAAAAGTTGTTTGTCCAGGGAAAAATAATTTCTGAAAGTGTCATAAAAATACCAAAGGATGTGCATTGTCATAAATACAGGTAGGCTAGAACACAAATAAGAATGCAACCATGAATTAGCAAAATTATAGCTCTTCTGAGACATATAATTGACTCAAGCGTATATTGTTTAAAGTCAAATACTTTCCAGTACTTTGATATGTACAAGTAATTTTATTTTGTAAAAAGTTTTATGCAAAAATAATTTAGAAATATTGACTTAATTTGGGTGAAAAGGAAACACTGGAAAATCAGGATTTCTTACTTTCTAATTTTTTAAGGTTAAACCTATCTGGCGTATGTGTTTTATAGGGGGTGAGTGAATCTGGGAAACGGATGCTGAAGTGTAGCCAGAAAGCCCTTGAGATTCTGTTCCACAGCAGATAAATGCAATGATATTAACAAGGAGGTTCTTGTAGAATCAAAACCTCTAAGACTGGACTGAGAAGTACAATGCAGACGGATGAACAAAACATAGAGGAGCAATACAGCACCTGCACCTGGCCTCAATCAGTCAGGAGCCACGAGTCATGCAACAAATGAAATGATATTTTTTTTGTTTTCTTAGCCATTAGGTCAGACTGCTGTCAGATTTTTTACGATTGCTGCACTATCTTTGGATCTAGAAATGTCCCTCCTTCCCTTTCCTTTTTAAATTAAAACACCTTGCAGCTTCAAGAGCCAGACCTCCGGAAGGAAAAACAACAACAAACAGCCAAGATCCAGGCGATCTTATGGGAACAATACAGTCGCCCCCTCAACAACTGAAACAGACACCTATCAAGATCATTCCATGACTGTGGGTCTGCAGGGCCAGATTTTCTTCCTTATGCATCTCCAGTTTCAGGCTCCTTTGGAGGTTCTGTCCTTTGCTCCTCTGCAACTCAAAAAAATGAACATTAATAAGGAAGGCCATCAGGGAAATCTTAAAGTTTCTTGGGCCTTCTCTGCCCTCTCTGTTGCTTTTATCACCACTGAGCAATGGGAGATTTGGCAAAAACTGAGGTTTACTGCATGGATGGCTCAAATGACCTTTGGTGATGGAAAATGCTTAAGATTTAGTTTTTCTGTGTCAGATCAAAGAATAAACATCAGTGGCTATGCAAAGTTTGAAGTCAGTTTAAAGTAAGTTTTAAAATATGACTTCAATATGGTTTTGTTCTTTAGTAAATATTTTAAAATGTTTATACAAATGCTTATATCTGGTCTGTAGGAAAACTTTTAAACGTCATAGATTGAGACAGTCTATGGCACAAACATCCTAATCATAATACAACAGTCTTCTTGAGAATGCTGTTTCCACTACTTTTGTCATTATCTCAGTTTGAGCCAGGATTTTACCAGGATTTTAGCAGTTAATAAAAGTAAAATATTCTTATTTACTCCAGTTTAACATTTTCCTCAGTGGCTTTCTGAAACCCCAAAAGTGACTTGTTTCAGAGGCAAGGATCCCCTTCACTCTAATTAGATGAAAGTTTTAGCTGTTTTCCAAGTGGGGAAAAAATGCAAATGTCCTTACTGTTAGAGATTTATGGAAACATTAACAGATTTCGATAGAAAACATAGTATTAGACATTATCTTGTCAATATTGGTTTTTTGTTTGTTTGGTTTTGGCTTTGTTTTGTTTTGTTCTGTTTTGTTTAAGAAATCATCACATAGAACCCCCTCCACTATACAAGTAAGATGTATTTTAAACATCTGATTATAAATAAATTTGTATTTCAAGCAATTTTTAAAGACACTTAATAGATTTCTGTAGAAAAGCTGATTCCAGTTCTTTTAAATGGTACATGGCCATTTTATTAGGGAACTATTCATCTTACAGAGTATAAAATGTCTTCACTTAAAATGTATTGTAGAAAAATAGATTAAAACTATCTGTGCCTATTTTCCCTCAAAGCCATAAAGCCATAAAGAATTTTGAAGATTAAATTTGTTTTGCCTTTTTACCAGTCTTCATCCTTTGACATATTACAGACAGGCAAATTCTTTCATAATATAATGGGTATGTTAAAATAGCCCACCAGCAGGCTGGCCATGAAACAGTCCCACAGGTTGTTCTAGACCTGGCCCAGAAATTACTTTATTAGAACCAGACAAGAAAATGTGCCAGTTCATTTCTAATTGCTGGAAAATTTAATTCCAGAACTGGCATGTGGGTGTTGCAGCTGCCCAGCTTACCTCAGAAGTGTCCAGATTTAGAGTCAATGGAGGAATAAACCAAGGGACATCACTTGCATCCCACGTCACACTGAACCCTCTAGAGGCAGCCAAGATGATACTGTTATGTTTAGTTATTAATGATTGAATACATGTTTATTTCAACACTTTATGTCATCAGCCAGTGATTTCAGCACTCATTCCTGAAAAGACCATAATAATGGAACTTACCAGAAGATTAATGCTTCATATGTGCGGAATGCACACAGCTGAAAAGTAGAGGAGGTTTCCTGATACCATTTCTGGTAACCATGTATTGAAGAATTAATTGCAGTGCGGGCTAAAGCTCAAAATTTAAGGTCTGGATACAGACTTTACCAAAGTTCAGGTATGTGTTTTTGATCCAGCCTGTCCAAAATGCAAGCTCCTCATTAACAACACATGTGTTAGCATATCTCCAAAGCTCAGAGCAGTTCAGGTGGAGGAGTTGACTTCTGTCCCATTTTCATTCAATTACAGTTTATGGATCAATGTTGTAAACCTTGTTGTGCATTTATGTTATTATATAAATAATAATGGCAGCACAACAAGCTACAAAAACATGTTGTTTGTAATGTTATTGAAAATCAAAGAGAAAACATAAAATATAAAATCTGGACTTAAACTACAGTATTCTGATCCAAGCTGAGATTCTCCACTGTTTCAGTGATTTTCATTGTCCACAAGCACAAAATAAATGGGTAAATTAACTATTGATTCACTGTTTCATCCAAGCATGTGTCATCTTGCAAAATACAAGAAAAAATACAAAGAAGGGGAAATGGTCTGCAAGATGTTGTAATTGCAAGTCAGCACGTGTTATTTGAAATTTGTGATCTGTAGCCAAACACTTCAACAGCAGTAATCACAGTCTATCAGATATAGATGTTCTCCCCACCAAAAAGTGTCAGATGTTTGTAATTTGCTTTTAAGATTATATAGCAGTCATAAAATCTGCAAGAAGGGGATCAGTGTTTAGATATGGTGTCACTGCAAGTACATCTGTTTGGTGAGGTTTCAACTCAGGCACCCGGCACTGAGTTGGCTTCCATTCCTTTCCAAATGTATTAGGATGTTGCTGCTGTTGTGTGCTCTTTGCATGGTTTTGTTTAGCTGGTGTTCACTGGCATAACTCAGCTGAGACACCGACTTCAAGCAACGTGTTTGCATTTAGGTGGGAAGGCAGTCTCCTTTGCAAAACAAGCTAATTAAATTGAAGGTCTGCAATGAGATCCACAACCACATTATCTGGCTTCTTACTCTCAAACATGGTGCCTTCCTGCTAATAGTAAGTTTAACTGATAGGACTAGCAGAGGTGCATAGAGCTAAGATTTGCAAGTAATGAGTTTGAGACTTTCCATTTCCTCTAAGAAATTAGATGCCTCTGAAGACAGGTAAATGCTCACTTGGTGATAAAAAGGAGTCGCTCAAAATCGTGTTTACTTTTGCATATTTTTGCTATGGTATCAAACACAGAATATAACTTCTGAATTCTCTGAATAAACTGCACAGACACTTTTGATAAATGAGTTTCTACACATTTAGAATTGTTGCAGTATCTTAAATATTGAACAATATAAAATTATTTCTTAACATTACTATTTATTCAGCATACTCTGGATGCTATTCAGTTACACGACATACTATGCTGCATTAACATTTCATATATATGATCTAATATTTGTACCACCCCCAGGTTTGAAATATGAGCTGTTCAGAAAGGAGGCATAATTCAGGCATTATTGCCTACTGGTGGTCATTTTTTCTTTGTTATGGACAACATTGTTAGCTACAAACCCCAGCCAGTCTTGGCCAAACACTTTCCCTATTATTCAGTTTACTTTCAGTTCCCTCCCAAGAAATGTCCCCTTAAATGACTGAAGGATGTTACTATTTGATTCTAGAGTCTATACGATGTTTTAGCTGGACATTTTGGCACTCGTGGCTATTTTTTCAGGTGTCAATCAAATTCTTTCTTTCTTGTCTTTGTGTTTCAAGCATCTGTTGTCCTTGGACTTCTTCTAACCACCAGAGTTGGTGCTGTTGAAGAATTGAAATATCTTTCCCTAATGAGCAATGTTAGCTGGTAGTGATCAAGCTGTCCTTCCTTGAGATGGGCATTGAAACAAAATTGCCTGCTCTCCCTCCTCAATTACTTGGTCTTCTCAACTTTTTGTACTTTTTCTCAGTACTGTTTTTCTCTCAAGACACACTTGAACTACTCATTAGGGTCTCTAGTATAGCTCTCAGGATCATGCAGAGCTCCCAGCCAGAAGTAGAGCTGGCAGGCAGTTCAGATAAGTGTAAATGAAATTTTTTATTATATTTTCATTTCCATCCTTCACATTCACACCTTAACACTCAGACCATTCTTGGGCACAGATCCTGACGTACTTAAATGAGTATGTGTTTAAATTATTTTGTGTTTATTTTTATCCTTGCACTACCTATCTGCTTCATTTTTTCCATTCTTTTAGTGGCTTACAATGCTGTGTACTCCATACCATATATATCACTGGACAAAAGTTTTTATGTTATTCACTTCTGAGCCTGGTGTTACATGGGAAACAGATACAAAGTGCTCCAGTGCATATGCTAGGAAACAGATATGACGTCCTCTGGTATGGCATAGAGGCAAAGAACAGCGCAAAAGGAAGATATTAACTTTGGTGTTTGCAACATTAGCTTGAAATAGTCCTCACAGTCATAAAACCCAATGGTCTATTTCTACTTCACTTATAATATTTTTGTTCCATTTTGCAGCCATTCACTTCAGTTGTATCTCAAACTGACAGAAGGCAAAATATGTTTGGGCTTTAAAACTGTATTTGGTCCCATTTTTATGAACTGAAACCAGAGATTCCTTTGCTGTTTAATTTCATAGAATAATAAAATCACTCAGACTGGAAAGGACCTTGTGAGGTTTCTCGTTCAGCATTCTGCTCAGAGATGTTAGATGTTAGGTCAGGTCAGATTTCTCAGGACTTTCCCTAGCTGTATCTACAAAAACTACAAGAACGAAACCTGCACAACCTCTCTGGACCTACTGCTTCAGTTCTGGATCATCCTCATGGTGAACATGTTTTTTTTTTTATAACCAGTCAAAAATTCCTGTGTTTCAGTTTATGACCATTGCCTTTCATCCTTGCACCACACACTTCAATGAGGTGCCTGATCTTCCCATAGGTATGGACAGGTTGCTCTTAGGTCCTCTGAAGCTGTTTCTTCTCTAAAAGGAGCAGACACATCTTCCTCAGCTTCTTCTCCTAAGGGAAATACGCCAGCCCCGACCATCTTGGTCTTTCAAGTTTATTGATGTCTTTCAAGCTTAGGGGCACAAAACTGGATGCATGATTCCAGGTATGGTCTAATGAGTGCCAAAGAAGAGAATAATCACTTACCTCAACCTATTGGCTATGCTTCTGTTGATATATCTCAGTATATTGTTAGCCTTCATCACTGCCAGGGTGCAATAAGCACTCTTGGAGTGCAAGTTCCACTAAAAAGCTTTGTGAATTTATATCCCACTGAGTTGCCTGCACTAAATTGCTCTATAGAGGGACCAAGCTCTCCTCATTCTCTATATAGAGAAGCTACCAGGTTAGCACAAACTAGCTCGTGACTGAGTCCTGTAGGTTTTATAACATGCTGTGAAGTCTTTTGAGATACGATTTATAAAATTTAACAACCACCTTTAAAGTACTGTATACTACAAAATGGTCACTAAAACAACAAAAATATATTCTAGCGAGGGATATAAATTAATAATAAATAATTTCAGAACAAACTTCCAAGGAAGACAAGAACACAAGTCCAAGCCGAAAGAATGGAAAAATGACATATTTGGTAAAGAATTCTTCAGAGTTAAAACCAAATTTCTAGTAAATACAAGACTATTAAAGACTAATCTGGTGAAAGGCAGGCTATAGAAGGAAGATGCCATACTTAGGAAAAGAAGGGTAGACGGGATGTCAAACAAGCTAGGGCATTGGAGCAGCTAAGGTTAGTTTTTAATTTACTTTGGGATGAGGGGTTTTTATTTATACGTTTTTGTAGATGTTTCAAAGTCTGTCGTGAAGAACTTAACCTTTCTGTTTGGTTAAAAAAAACCCTTTTGTTTCTATTATAAAGTTGTCTAGAAAGTAAAATTATTTTGGAATAATTTAAAAACCATGAAGCATAAAACTTTATGTAAAGTCACCAGTTCAGACAAAATAAATGTTTTAGGCAAGCCCATTGTCATGTCCACAGCCCAGGGAAAGGCTCGGTAATATTAGCTCTCAGCTGATGTACCCTGCCAATGTGACAGAACCGTTCTGATAAAAAGACAAAAGATCCTCTGGCAAGGTCTATCCTGTATTCCTTTTGGAAGAGCAGAAAGTAGTGAAGCAATCCACAATGTGTGGAGAACCCTTTCTTACTACTTGCTCATTCTGCAGAATGTTAAACATCTGTTTCAGATTCCATCGCATGTGCCTTTCTCTGCAGGTCCAAGGAGGAGCCTACTGTTCCTATTGTTTTTGATGGATTGAGAACAGACTTTCTCCTAACAATATTAGTGGCCTAGTGTTTAGGATAAATTACTTATTAGTCTACCAACAAACATAATATTGCAAGTAACTTTCTGTCAGAAACATAAATGAGTTGAGAGAATTTTGTTTTGCTTTGGAATGATCTGGAGCAGAAAGCATTTCTAGGTGGAGTGTTGTCTCTTTTTGAAGTTACTCCCTGTTTTTCTTGCAACAGGCCAGCATACCTAACAATTACCTAAGCGTATTTGATGGCTGGGTTCTGCTAATTTCAGAAGTGTTTTGAAGAAACGTGATGCCAGGTAGCAGTGATATGCTGTCCAATTCAAGCTGATCACAATGGGAGAAACTCCATGTGGGATTCCTTCTGTAGCAGCTACTAGAAATGAAGTTCCTAAGCAAGCAACTTTCCTGTTTAAAGTTTCAGAATCATGGTGATGGTAGCTAGCAGCAGTGACATTACCTCCAAAGTTTTCTTAAGAAAAGCAACACAGTATATGAGACTGAACAGAGAAAGAGGAGCTGGGTTTTCAAATTTCATGTCTGTATTTGGTTGGCTGGCTTCAATTAACACAATAAACTTTGTAATGTCTTTATGTCTTCATTTTTTTAAATGGGGGTAATTATGAGTTAGTCATACCTATGAAGATCTCTAAAGATCTGCTAATGAGATGTCTTATCAATGTAAGGTATTATAACAACACAGCTGATTAATGGAACTATGCCTTCAGGGGAAGGGGGTAGCGGAGGAGGAAGAGGGTGAAAATAGAAACCATACTTTTGTCATATTCAAGGAGCTAGTGAAGAATGAGGACAAAATGCTACATTGCTTTGTAGAAAATTAAGGATCACAGCTACATCTATCACCATAAATGGCTTGCTTGAATTGCTTGCATTCTTTGTCTGAGCTGTAATATTTCATTCAACTAACCATTCGTTAAACACACATCCTGAAAGCAAATAACTTTAATATAAATAATTTGTGAAGCATTGTTCCATCTGTTGAAAATGTGCAGTAGTAGTTTCGACCCTTGTCTAAACCAGGCAAGCTACTTTCAGGCAAGTTTGGGAGGTAAATGAACTGTCTGGCTGCTTTTCTTGGCAACATCTCTTATTAGTGGGAGGTGGCAGTAAAGAGAACATGAGGAAGACTGAAAGTGTTTACTTAAAACTTTAGCCAAATGGCTAGGGAGAGTTAAGATAAATCATAACTGTCAATGATGACAACTTTAGACTGCTACTAGTTCACTCCTGTTTATGCAGTTTTAAATGTTGCAGTTAGAAATGTTTAGGAGCAGACTGAATTTTTATTGACAGATGCCATAAGTTGTTTAGATGTAAATATTTTGGATTTGTTTCTAACAGTGACATGGAAGATTTGCAGGAAGAAGGCTGTAAAGCTTCACACAACACTTGAGAGATAATATTTTTTAAGTGTGTCTCCAAAGTATGCATTTGTGACTCATATTTCCCCAAAGAATAAGGTCCATAGATCAATGCAGGCTTATTACACTTTCTCACACACCAAAAAGCCAAAATAAAATGTTGCAGCATTTGGTCATATGAGATTGTTGAACTGAGTAATTTTCTTTCAGTTTTTTTTCCCACTCTTGTCTTGAGCACCTTTCCCCTCATGTTCTTCTTCTTTTTTTTTTTTTTTTTTTTCCTTTTTGGATAGTGGCTTGGATACTAGCATTTAAACAGCAGTTAAGATGTCAAAGTAAGCTAACAAAAGGCTAGAAGTTCAGCCAGTAACCTCAAGAGTTTTTCTTAAAAGATTGAGAAATGCTGACCAATGCCATGAGATACAGTACTACGTAAAAAATCAGAAAGATCGGAGTGAATTGGTCAGGGATTTAGATCAATTTATGTTTTGCTTTTATCTGTGGCAGTTGCTGCTTCTTTTAATACACGTAAGTTAAAGTAAGCAGCACATCTAGATGCTCTTTTGTTTATATAGTTCTGTAAGATTTGCTTTGTAGACTCTAATTTTGCAGTACCGGTTCCAGGAGGAAAAGTAGCCCTAGAATTAGAATAGTCTAACCCTGGCCTCAAATCCCTTTTCTGTTTATAAATTTATGAATCACTGAGAGGTTTATTCTCCAAATATCTTCAGTATGGACATTTTTAAAATACACAGAATTTAGCACAGAGATATTTCCCCATGGATTGTTCATGTCCTCTTATTTAGATGGATCAAAATGGACCGTCTGAGTGGACTTCAGTACCTTGAAAAAGAAGCATATGAACATAAGTAAATTGTTTTTCTGATTCTTGTACTACATATGAAGCCTTAGTTCAGGAGCATACTCTGTTGTGTGACATTGGATTTGGTATGACTCATTTCTTGTCATTGATTCCTAAAATAGGTTGAGTTGCACACCGGAAGAGTCTCTTTCTCAGTACACCACAGAAACAGTCTAAGGTCATGAGATCAGTCAAAACATCTTCAGTGCATGTACCTGAACACAGGGCTCTTTAGAACTCCATTGTGAATTCAATTATTTCATACCATTTGAGATACAGCAGATTGCTCTAGGCATCTGTAAAGGGCTGGTGGACACAGAACAAAATCTACAAGTGACCAACATCCTTCTGTGGAGGTTTTTCTTCTGGAGGTCAACTAGGGCATCTTGAATCTTCTCAAATGACATAGGAAGCCTATGTCTAGCCACTGATTTGAGCCTTCTAAGCAAAACCAATGTACTTTCATGAAGGCTGCTCTGTTGACTGCTGAGAGCTAACAGAACTGTAACTTCAAGCTCAGTTTGACTTGACATGTTAGTCTTACTGCTAATACTGATTTAACAAACCAAAGGTTTATTCTGATCATCGTGCCTGCAGCTAGTTTATAAGAAAAGGAAATGTGCTGAATATGAAAGTAGTGCAAATTGTTCCAAAATGCAGAGATGTAATTGAACTGATAATCATTATGAAAGGATTTTTAAGAACAGAAATTTTCCTATGTACACTTGGAAAAATGAATTGTTCAATTATTCTTCAAAATCTGGCTTCATATTAAGTCTCTGAGATTCACAAAATAACCAGTTTTAAGCTTTCTAAAAATAATTTTCATCCCAGAAAGAACTTACTTTACAAATAAAGGCCTATCAAAAATTATTACAAAATTTGGAAATCCAAGTTGGAATGGAAACTGATTTAACTCATGGCATAGATGTCCTCTGACAACAAAACAATAGACTACAGTATTTCAACTATTTCTCAAAGGTTTTGCACATTACTGAACATATTTTGAAAACTTCTGCTGTAAAGACTTTATTGCCATCACAATACTCAGTATAAATCTGCAAAGATGAAGCTGTTCAAACTTTATTGAGCAACAGTGGAAATCTTTGAAGAACTGGGGACCCTTAAATAGAAATATGGGGGGAAAAAAGGCACCAGGATTCATGAAACACTTGGGGTTGCTTTCCAGTAGAGTATTGGAAAGCTTGCTTTATTCAGTTAACATACCACAAATGAAATGAATGGATAATTTTGTGCAGCTCTGCACAAAGTTGAAAAGGGCATTCTCAAGGAACTGCAGTCCCATCACTATGGTATTTAATACAGAATACAGTAAAGTACGTTATAAAAGTAAATACATAGTGCTAAACTAACAGAGATAACACAAATGATTTAGAAAGAAAAGGTCTTGGCTAACTTGATGCTTCAGGAGGCTGTAGACAAAGCTGATAAAACACAGCGTAATTTATTTGGGTCTTCAGAACATTTTGACAAAGTTCCATACTACTGGTCTCTGTTTAAGCTAAAAGTTGCCAGGATCTAGGGAAGTACATGGGAGTGGATAAAGCGCTGATGGAAAAACAGAAAACAGAGAAGCTATGCTAGATTGTGGAAAACTAGATTTACTGGGGCCCGACAGGGGTCAACATTTAGGCCTCTACTATTCATGATCTATAAAAATGATATAGGCTAGTAAAATACGCTGACAGCACAACGTGGAAGGAGCCGTGAATCTACAATGTAAAGCTAGAAAAATTCTGAAGTGTTTTTGCTTAGATTGCTTGTTTTCTTTCCTCAAAAAGCACTAATAATCTCCTTTGCAGTAGCTCGTGAACACAAATGTGTTTTAAGAATGCCTAAGCTATAAGGTAAATAAAGACAGGCCATAGAAAAAAAAAAAGTGTCTTGGCTCATATGCAAATACTACATTAACATGCCTAGAAGTTCTGCATTGCTTGGGGCAGCACCAAAAATCATAGATATAACCCCAGGTATGACATGAGTGTATTTCCCACTTTTATGTCCTTGTTTTCAAAGAGTTCATGACTCAGTAGTATTAATGCAGGGGTAGCAAACAGAGCTCTGAAGTTATAGGGATAGCTTCAATGGAAAGAATAAAATTCAAAACTGTACTATTGGTTCACCAAGACTTTTTCAGGATCCCTTAAAAATTTCAAGACTTATTGAAACCCTAAGTTTAATTTAAATGGTAGATAATTCACCACATCAATTTTGCAAAAAGTGAGTTTTTAGTTACTACTGGTTGATCCTTATGAGGCAAAGCATTAGGACTAAGTAGACTTATATGCAGTTCCTGACATAGATTTATCCACCCTCATAGGGAACAGAAATAAGTTTTGTCAAATGATTATACCAGTGCCTTCTTTCTCCAACCCATAAATTGTCTGGATTTGGGGTAGAGATCATATCTGCTGAAACATATACTTTTATGTTAGTGGAGATTCGTACATTTGTAGATCCCTAAAGTCTGTCTGCCTAAAGTCTGGTTCAGAATTCCAATTCTTCTAGTTGATAAAGGAAAGTTCTTTAAAGAAAGGACTTTGAAACAGTACTGGTGGTTTCTGCATTTTTGTAGATATAATGTTATCTTCTGAAACTAAGTGTTACCATGAAATAAACAAATGAGTTTTAATAATAAATTATTCATAGCAAAATAAGAATCCATCAGTCAAGAAGACTAGAAATTGGAATGTAGCTGGGACTGCTCACAAGTTTTTCTTTCAAACATCTTTGTATGAAGAAATTAGATTTTTCCTGTGGTCTTTCTTTTTGAAAAGAAGCTGTTTTTATAATACGAGCAATTGCCGAAAACAGCTTTCAATACTGGGGCACTGTAGTGCTTTATTCACAAGTTTCAGCTCTGAGTGGGGCTTTGCAAACCTTCAGGTACTGCAAAACCCCATAGTCATGTGAATGGTCCAGCTGAACACAACAGTATATACCATCCAGGAAGGGAAACAAACCTGTATTTGAAAAAAGAAACGTAGGGCACTAATTTAACACTTTAAGACTGAAGTATTAAAAATTGCAACCAAGCTATACTAGGCTTTGTTTTGATTAAATGTTTTCATAGGAAAAACACATTTTCTGACCAAGTCTCTATCTAAGTCTTTGCTGAGATTCATCTGATTAATAATGTTTCTAGGTAAGCATCAGGGAGAGCATCATCCTTACTCATTCCAAGAAATCTAACTCCAATTAAAAGTAAATACAGTTTTCTTAGGCTAATGTGCTGAAGTTCAGAAAAATAGAATGTGTCAATGTACAAATAAAAATATGATAATAAATCTTACTACTATATTTGATAAGATGGAACATTGCTACATGGCAATTAGACTTACTGGTATGCGTCAGACCTACTGTTCAGACCTGCCTAGTTTGTGTCTATGGAGCTAAACTCTTGCTTCTCCAGCCACAAACACAGTGCCTTCATCCATGCCACCTTTTGGACATAGTCTCTAACCCATATTGTCCCTGATCTGTAATGGCTGGGAGAGTACTAGTTGGCACATAGAAGCATACTAAAGATTTGTCAATAAAGATTATGGTATACCTGTGCTCAAGCCAGTACCCTGTCCCTTCTAAATTTGCTTGCACTGGGGTAACTCACTTGAACAAAATTTTCCCATGTACACACAGTCAGCAGAATCTTGGTTAAGTAGCCCTAAGTCAACAGAACTATCAGTGAGCAAAAGTCTACTATTTTGCTAATAGTGAGTGGAAATCCATAGCACTGGTTCTGCATAAGTGTAGTATTAAAATATATACTTAAAGCATGCACTTCAACATGAGAAAAATTAATTTCCTCAGCCTAGCTATGGTAAACATGTTCTCTCTGAAATATCATGCCGAAGTGATGTGTATAATACTTTCAAATGAGAAGCATACATTTTAGATTGTGAAATACCACAACAAAGAGCTATCTAATAATATTTTTACTGGGTATGGAGAACTGAAAAAGATTTAGACCATGATTAACAGAGACAGCTCCAGAAAGAGAATCAAATAAGTTTCTAATTAAATTTAAAAGACTGAATATTATCTTGTAAAAGCTTGTGATGAAGGGAAAACAGCACAAACAGAATATACAGTGACCACATCAGGTGTCATAGATGCCAAATCCTTTAAAGTCTAAATGACATGCAAAATAAACCTATTTTTAATAGAAATCTAATGATTGATATATCTGCCAATATTTTAGGTAAGAGAGGCACAATGTCCTATGAAGTGTACATAGATGAAAGAAGGATAGCTGAGGTGTATGGGAATTACATGACCTTGTTTAGATGAACAAAAAGCTGATAGTGGTGGAAGTGGCAGTGAGTTGGACCTGTTACCTTTATAATATGGTATAGTTACCTCTACCCTTTATTTGACATGATGGCCTAAACCAATACTTTCAAATTTTTTTCCTCTACAAACCAGGAACCCTAGTTAAATTCCACAGATCAACATAAGGTCTCAAACTCTGGGCTGCAAACTGCTAACCTAACAGAGTCTCAGGAAAGCCTCATAGCTTTCATTTAATTAAAAGAGCAATTTAACTAGGACCTCTGGAATAAGTGGAACAATAAATTAGAAAAAGAAAGACAAATTTTCCATCATTGAAAAGCTTACTCATGCCTGAAACTAGGGGTTTATGACTTAGACCTAACCCGGGACCGATGTGCCAAAAGGTTTGTATGGTTTTACAGCTATATCAAGTGGTCTAAGGAAAGGTCATCTATAAATCCTTGCTTATACCCGGTCATACATTTTATTAATACTAACTTATACCAACCCATTCAAGTTTATGTGTTGTCACGATCACTTTTACTGATGCCTAGCAAAGATGACATGCTTGCAAAAGAAATCCAGGTGTGTATGCGCAGGATCTCCCTCTCATGCCACATTTCTTTCCGTTACTTTAATGATCTTGCACAGGAGAGTTGGTTCTACTGATGGAACCCATTTCTGAATGAACACTTCCAGACACAGTTTGATAATGACAGCATGATATAACAAACATTTTAATTTAACTTTGAGGTAGATGGATCAGAAAATCTCGACTCTTCAACCAATAATCACAGTTATTAGCTCATATAGGTGATAAGCCCCTTTCTTGCATCAGTGAAAATGAAATTACACACTCTCAAAACAAGAACTTGGAAAAAAACTTTTTCATCAAGCTGAAAATCTCCCTCGGATACTGGAATTATTTCTTTCCCTCAATTAATATGTGATTCTTTCATCTTAACTTCAATGCATGCAGAAAAATAGAGGAATTATGTGTTTTCTTTGAAAATACTTTCCAATATTTCAAACAGAAATGGTATACGAAATCTAAGATCATAAAGAAATAGATACTGAATAATATGCAGAAATAAATGTTTTAGAGCTGAACTTTATTCAAATATATCGGTATAAAACTGGAATAATATAATGTTTTCCTTCTTCTTCCACCATTGTCTTCTATCTGAGCAAAGAACTTCCTCAGGTGAGATCTGCCTCTGCCTTTGTGCATTATTCAGTAGTCATGAGTATAGATTTCAGATTTAAGTGAATATTTTGTGTATACACTAGAAGATAAATGCATTCATAAATGTAACAATAACACACCATTCTGTTTTTTAAAAAAATCTGACATCACCCTGTCCCCTACACCCATTAAAAATTGGCATTAAGTACCCTTAACTAACCTTCTCAGGTGAACCACCGGACGTTTCTTCAGCCTGAGAAACCTGTCATAGCTGTTAGAGTCCACAGGTTAAAACTAACATTAACTGAGAATTCAGAGCTGGAAGAGTTGGTCTGTCTTTTCAAGTCTCCAACCAGGCCATGGAAAATGGGTAGGAAAAGCAGTCCCTTTTCACCACAGAGAAAGTCCTTCAGCTGTCTGTTGAGACTAGTTTCAATTTCATGAGACTGGAGATTCTCATATTTGTGTTATGTATAAATAGACATACTGAGGCCAACCTGTTTCTAGGCAGCATCGTGATGGAAGTAAAAGTTTTCTAACGTTACTTACTCAAAGATTAAAATAACAGCTTAGAAAGGCACTATGCTGTTCCATTTAGGAATCTAACCTGAATTCAGCAACCAAAATTTATGAGTGTAACTTCAGTGTCCGGTCACAAGAGAAAGCAGGATACCTCCTAAGGAGAATTCACAGTAATAACTTAGATGGTTGAAGTTAAGGTAGAATGAAAGCCACCCTTTGAAACAAAACACAGACCTTTATGAAGCATTTAAGACATTCAGTCCTTTCTAAAGAATAGTAAAACAGAAATATGAGCTGCTAAAGCATTTGTTTATTTATCTGAGTCTGACAATGTATTTTTCAAGTGCAAGTATTTCTTAACCTGTAATACTTGGTACTTGAGTCAGATTATTTTACAGCATAGCAGAAATCACAGGTCTTCCTTTTCTAAGAAAAATACCTGTATGATCCACCTACTACAACAGCCAACATGATACTAATATTCATAAGTTATCATCTATTATTTCTATTCATTTGAGCATACAAACTTGCAGGGAATATTCAGATTTAAAGTAATATACCTTTAAAATCAATGAGAGAAATGTTAATCACTTTCCATAATACAGTTATACGGGCTGCTGCAATATTCAATACCAAATACGTTTATTCTGTAATGCACTGAACAACTAGTCTTTTCAGATATGTGTGGATAATATGAAACAGCTCTACACAAGTAAAATTTTACGTCAAGGTTGCCTGTCTTTGAGGTACTGAGCATTTCCCATGTCTTTCATGACCATACAAAATCAACTGAATTTCTTGTATGGGCTTAGGACCCAGTAAGAGGCAGTTCAGAGATACAGAAGTTAACATGTACTAGCTGTTAATTTCGCTACTGGTCTTGACTTGTAAAGTGGCAGAAAATGTACTGTTTAAGATGATATTTGCTTGAAGCTATTGCAGCTTCTATTAGCAGCATGTAAAGAATGCAATTAACAGCACTAAATTCTTGTATTGATTGCATTTAAGTGACTGAAAACAAATGCCTTCAATATATGCTCCTTTGACAAGATTACAGTAGGTTGATCGTCTTGCTCCCATTGACTAAAAAAACCCCATACTGGCATTGAAAGAAAGCTAACAGTTGTTGAGCTCCCTTAGCTTCTTTTTTCAGTTTAAAGAACAAATTATTGCTTGGATGTGGCTTTGCAATATAAGCTCAGAGTAGCTTTTATGCTTTATGCTGTAAATATTTCTGTTGAAGATAAAGTACTGCGAGTATCTTCAGAAGAACCATATGTTTAGCCTTCTTGCAAAGTATTCTGGAATTTGTGAGTACTTCAGTCTTGACCAATTAAATTGAAATCCATGTCTTATTCCTTCTGAATTGGTGTATATTATTTATCATCCATTTAGCATTTTGAAAGCTCTTCACAGTGCTTTGTTTTAATTTTATTAAAGCCTAAATTCATTAATTGTTGATCATATGACACTTTTTTTTTCATTTCTGAGACTCATGTCATAACCATTCAGTCTGGTGTAGGCAATGACTCCCAAGAAAGAAACAAGAAAAGATTAATCTTCTCCCTAGTAATCATATATTATCCAGTCATTATTACAAAGGGGATGTGTTTGTCAAAACTTGAAGTCCAGAACATGTTCAGGACCTCCAACTTGTCTCTACTCCTCCTGTGGTCAGTCTGGACTTACATCCTATACAACATTGTGGCAGGAAATATTGGGACATTTGCATTTTTACAAAGGTCACTGAGCTTTCATACAAGGCCACAACAATGGAAGATACAACAGAAATGGTTGAGCCGTGCATAATGTGAGGAACCAGCCGCTCTGAAAATAAGCGTGACTTATAGTGAGCCTTGAAGTGCAGAGAGTTGAGGTTTTCTCTTCACTATGCTGGCTGGGTTACCTCAAAGATTTCTTTGATAGTACTCCAATGTGTGCAGCCAGTGAATTTTGCCTCAAGCTGCCTTTGAAGGCTTCTTCCTACTTGGATCAAGATGTCAAAATGTCCTCACTTCCTTTGACTCAGCTCCTGATTTAAGCAGCACTTGGCGCAAGTCCAGAATGAGATTTACTTCTTTTTTTGACTGTACTTTGCACTATGAGTTATGAGTACCTGGGCCACCCTCCGTACTTTGCACAGCAACTTGCACCTATAGCAAGCAGTGAAAGCAGCAGGAAGTCAGTTTAGTGAACAGCTGGATTTTTTTTTTTTTTTGAGGGGAGTAGGGGGGTGGTTTTATAGCTTTGAGTCACATCTAAAAAACTACTTTCAATTTTTTGAGTTTAATAAAAGTTCACTTTATACTTGCAGTTTAGACTAAAATTCCAGATGTGAAAGGAGTCCAAGTCACTGTCCTGTGAAGTGATCTTCCCTATGGTGTCCTATCTAATTGTCTCATACTTTCTTGTTCTCTGATTCAAAGGACCCTCTCTCCCTCTATTTTTCCTGAAGCCTTATCAGGTGATTGAAACTACATCCTGACCCCATCTCAATCAAAAAAATATTTCTTCTCACACAACAAGCAGAGAATATAACACAAAAGTGACCTGGATTAGCAGGCTACCATCAACAATCACGTCATATAGTGCTAGTAAGATTCTCAGGCTCAGTTTCGAGAATAACATAATTTGGTGTCCCCCTGGACTCTTACTGGAACATAATGCATGGTGAGGTGAGGGGAGAATGCTTTATCTAGACCTGTAGTTCACAACAATTTTGAATATCTTCCCCTCTGGACAAATCCTGTAGAAATAACCAAACCCCAAACTTAGAGGAAAGATTGTAAGAAAAACAGGGTTTTTCAAAACCTCGGGATTACTCACTAGGAGAATCTTTCTTCGACCGACCTAACACTGCATTACAGTGCCATAGTATGCTATTATAAATGCTGTTTTCCAAATGAGATACAAAAATCAGGTTTTTACTGGCTATGGTCATTAACACAGCCTTGTCTCTGCTTGAAGGTAATTCTGGTTTGGACAGTTACATTCCTTCTTGTTATGGAGTAAATTAAAACACTCTCAAACTAGGATTATTTGGTGCTGATATGTTTGTTTTATTTTTCATGTCACAAATCAAACAAGATAAAATGTAGCCTTAAATAGTGTTTGGAACATGATACCTTCGATAGGTCTCTTGGGAAGGCCACTGGGGAATATTGCTTCATACAAAGCCTTGCTGGGGACAAAGCTTAGACAGAATTTATCCTAGAGAAAAAAGCTTTGTTATTTCTGTCTTTCTGAGATACCAGGAATTTTTCTAATTGTGAATATATTGAATAAACTACAACTTTTGTTTTGGCTGTGAAAAACATACCTCTTTAAGAAACTCAGTCTATGTTTTCTCAGTTCTTCTAGTTCTACTATGCTTTCCTAAAACATTTCTTATCATGTGCAGGCAAATTTTACTTGCACAAAACATCTTGCAGTCCTCCCAGAATGCATTTCAACAGTGAATGAGAGCTCTCTGTATGTTTAAAGCCAGATTCCCTCAGCTACATTTGGAATTTCCTCCCAAACCACAAAAAGAGAAACAACTAACAAATGACATTTATGGCACAATGTATAACACACACCAGATATATATGACATTTTTTATTTGGACTTTTCTAGCTAAACAGAAGCAAACAAACGTTTTATGAAATTCTCTATGGTTGCCATGGTTATTTCTATTTCAACATCCACAGCCAAAAGGATTATCTCAGGTCAAGACCTTAGCCCAGTGAATGTCCTTATTTAAACAGTAAGGTCATTTAGGAAAAAAAAATAAAGACCAAAAGACACAGTAATATTTAATAATAATTGCCGTATTCTTGGCTGAATTGGTTTGCAGCTGAACACCATGCTTCTGGTCCCAGTGCTGTTTTCCTCTAATCTTCCAGAACAATATGTGTGCCTGTTTCAGGTAGACTCCTTGTTCTCAGGCTCTCCATCACTCCTTGAAGTGTGTAAATCTGCACTCTAGCTGTCCTGGTTTTCAGGAATACTTGCTCCAGATTTGACCTGGAACTTCAGTACCCTTTCTCCAAGTTTGCAGGCATTTGGGGGAGCAATTTAAATACTCAGAAATGACCTTGTTCAAATGGTGCAAAATGGGAACTTAATCCACTGTGAAAGACAGTCAGAAATGGAAACCAGGAAACAAAGGATACTGATAAACATGTATAGGCAGGTATCCATATGATCAAGGTGCTTCTGTCACAACCTGTATCATGCAATGGGGCTGGCATCAGAATCTCTGTATTATAATACAATGGTATCTTATTGCTTGAATGGACACATGAGATATTTTTTTTTATTGGTTTAAAACCAGCTAAAGTTATATTGGGAATTTCAGTAAGTGATAATTCTGTTTTGCTAATTAGCTAAAGACTAATTCCAATTCAAACTGCTCCAAATCAAGGACGAATGTGTTTCTGAAGCTCCCTATTGGGAACTTTTTTAGTATTTTGGTCCCAAAAATAATATAGAAATATCTTCTCTTTTATTTGTATAACAAAAAATTAAACAGCTACCACTTGCACCAAAAGCAATTATTTATTTGGGAATGTAAAGGAATTGAGTTGAAACCAAAATCCAGTTAAATAAACTTCTTCATGTTGGGAAATTCCCTTCCTGCCACTTTGATATTGACCGTATGCTTGGCAGCTTGCTGGACCTGAAAAAGAAAACTATATAGGAAAAACAATGGGAGTGAGTTTGTAATTAGCTGATATACAAGCTCTAAAAGATTATTGGGGAGGGGAAAGGGGTTTTTATAATTATTTTTTTTTTTAAGGAAAAAGACAAATGAGGAACAGATAGTGAAAAACAGTTTCGCTTCCTACATGGTGCTATCTCTCAGCAAGTTCATCTTCTTCTTTTTTGTCTCTTGAGTGAGGGAGAGCCTTTGTGTGGAAGAGTTTCCAAGGTGAGAAGTAGAGGGGCAAGGAGGAGTAACACTTGTGTTCAAATTGAATCCAGCGACATTTCAGGAAAAAAAAAAAACAACATAAAGCACAGTTGTGGCAGTGATTAAGAAAATAATAACCCCTGCCCCAAGTCACGGCACATGCTTCCCATATGTTTCCCCTGGGCATTTGCCAGATACAGCAGGATCTGGTGACATTTCTGTAGAGCAATTCAAGGCCTGAAGAAGTCTTCCTGCACTCGATAGGGTCGGGGTGGGGTAGGGTATTCAAATGGATGCCTGCTTCTTGTTTGATTTCCCGCTGAAAGGAGAAGCATTACACAAAGCTGGCAGAAAGAATTCCCAACAACTTTCTGTCAGAAAGTGCATTTCTGTTAGAGTTGAAAAGCTAGAGGGAAAAATGCCCTCTCGTCTGAAACTTGGCCTTAAAAAGGTAGAAAAAGGGAGAATCTACTTCAGCATGTTCCTTCAGCTCTCGAGCACACTTTTGAAACTAATCCTCTGTTTGTTCCCACTTACCACACTCCGGTTCACATCATGGAGTGGTCTCTGAGCGAGAGAACTGGATTCCTTTTAGATTAAATTCAACTGGAAGATGTGCTCCAGAAGAACAGCTAATGCACTCCAAACAGTTACAAATGTTTAAACCATGGGAACAGACTGAAGCTGGTGTGAAGCAAAACCCCTGAAAACGTGTATAGTGCAGATGTCAGGTCCTTGACACCAACAGCTTCTCACTGCAGATCCACTCCTGGGCTACGGGATTTATTCTTGTGGACCCAGCCAAAGCCACCCGCTCTGGTCTTCTAGAACAAGCTGTTTTGATTTTAGACTGACTCTTTGCTTGTTTTTAATCTATAGTATATTATATAATAAAAAACTCAAAACTGTAATACAATGCTTTGACTGACCTCAAAACATTTTCATTGTCTTTCACAGAGTCCTTTGAAATAACTAGGTTCCTTTCCAAATGTGAATTAGGACAAATTGTGAAATCTGAAAATCCTTTGCGAGGCTAAATTCCCGTCTTCCATACAGCTGTGTGAGAGACCTGGTAAACTGATACCTTTGTACTTTAAATCTCCTAAGCGTCCAGGCTCTGTTCAATCTGAGGGCCAGACTGCCTTGTGTAATTGTAAATGATGGGAGGAAGCTGCTTCTCCCTCTGATATTCCCTACAGGACTGACCACACACTACTGATTTCCTCCCACCTCCAGCCCCCAGGCTGTTCTGGCTTCATAGAGCTCACAGATCTTGCACAGCTAAACCCTGCAGGGTACTGCCTCTAGACTGGCAGCCTGCCTGTTTGTGAAGGGAAATGCCTGTCTCACACCTGTAAGAGATGACTGCTTCAGCCATGAGTCTTGCTCTTCACTAGGGTGCATGTTCCCAAAACTGCCTTAGTTTAAAAAAGGAAAAAAAAAAAAAAAAAAAGTGAAAAAAAAAAAGGAGGTTTCTTACAATGACAAAACAATGCTTTAAAGATTTGAGACTACTCTAATTGCCTACACTGCTGTCTCTTTAAGCCAAGGAATGGGCCCATGTTCACATCTGGTAGTCAAACCTAAATGGAACCAGCTGAGAGAATACCCACTAGAAATTAATTGTACAGAAGACGGTTAAGCCAGAAGGACTTAAGTGAAAGGCTCCTTTTAATAACTCCCTTGCTTTGCACTCATGCCTTTTGTTTACTGTGTTTATTTTTGTAATAAGCAAAAACAAATTAAAATGTCCCAGTTGTTAGCATTTAGGAAAATGTGTCCACTGTGCATTTAGGAGCGCATTTTCCATCCCATTTCACAATAAGGACGTCATTCATGGCCAGCAGTACATCTATGGAATGTTGGCCTGCAACTTTATGAATTGATTTTAAAATGTAATGGAAATATACTGGATGTGCACAGTAGCCAATTCCAATGTTAATAAATGGGGCATTTTCATTTGGTTTTTATTTATTAGAAACTGAATGGAAGACCTAATCCTGGGAACATCCATTTGACTCCTTGTGTTGAAACCGACCATAACTGCCTCCTATAGAGCTTTATTTAGCAGGGCCTGGCTCAGGCCAAAGGCAGCTTCCTTTTGGTCATTTCATAAATGGCCAACCATATAAGGAGATGGGATGATATCTTGCTTTCATTTCACTAAAAATACATTGTTTACCCAAAGTTTTTTTGTCAAGTTGGTTGTTTCTCCCCTTTTGCCAAAATTTATAAAGAAAATTTTTCACTGAATCGGAAGTAGCAAGCAACAGTCCAGTTCAGCCCCTCTCCAACTCTAGAACAACTCTAACCAAAGTCAGTAGAAACTCTAATACCGAGTATCCAAAGATAAAACCTTCCTCTGCAGATAAATAAGAAAATCTTTTATTAACAAGATATTTGTAAGATTTTACCACTCATTGATAATTAAGGTACTTAATCACCCAAAATATTGAAGAGGAAAAAACAACACATTTTGATTACTTAACACCAATAACAGACAGATGTGTAATCAGAAATTGTTAATGACCCCTTTAAGACTGTCTTGTTCCTTCCAAATTCAAAGAGATATTCTGTCAGAAGCATTACAGGAAAAAAATGTGTCTATAAAGGCAATATAAAGAAGAAAATTTACTACTGATATTACTTCTGGAAAGGGAGCTGATTCTATGTGATACATAATGGTATCATGCCACAGTATCCACAGTCTACAATATAGCTAAATTTTCTTTCAAATATGCAAAAACTACAGGGACGCAGGAAGCTAAATACTTCCACTGCGAGTTTGATGTGAGTTCACCCTTTTCTGAATAAGAACTTAATCACTCAGGGCACCAATGATTTTAATGCAATATTTCCCAATATTTACACTGTTCAGACATTTGTTCTTCATATTCAGGCATAACTTTTCTAAAAACTGTGAGCCTTCAAGCCATTTTACAAATGTAACCTGACTATCTGATATCCACCACTGTGCAGTTTTTTGTATGTGGTAGATATTAACATTGAGAGAAGGTGATTGAACATTGTTGTTCCCCAAAGACAGGATAGATAAGGGCATGACCTGCTTGTGCTATGCCCCATACAGACCTAGGCTAACACGGGAGTCCTGTCCTTGTGAGCTCAGCTTAGCTTTAACAAAAGTGAAAAATTGTTTTGAATTAACAAGTTACTGAATAACATTCATTCAGCACATCAGATTCATTGTACTGAAGATGCTATCCAGTACTGGCACTCCTCAAATTTCACAAAGGCCCTAGTGCAAAATCTTACCTCTTTTTAACTAATTTTACTTGGGCCACAGCTAGGAGAACATGATGGGTGGCATAATAATATAAACAGCTATTCTTACTGATGGATTTTAGCTGGAATAAACCTTTCTTGCATTGCAGAAAAAGTCATGCAAAAGCAGATCCTACTGAATAAGGATGTCAGACTGCAAGGAACCTCTTGGTGATACTCTGAGTGTCACAGGGAACCTGAATATATAATCCTTTGTCTCTGTGATGTACTAGTAGTTGCTCTGAGAGGGTCAAGGCAGAGAAGACACTTGTTCTTTGGAGTAATTTTATCTCTGCTCTTAAAAAAAAATTCAAATGAACATAGTGCCGTGTTTCAGTCTGGTAGAACAACTTCATAGGAAATCCCAGCTGTGGAACAGAAGCTCTCAACCTCTGGAGACTTTGTAAAAGCTTGCTTTGATCTACCTCACCTCAGGTCCCAGAGTCTTGAGACTGACATGAAGCAAAACCTCTGATGACGGGGATTTGACTTCAAATCTATCAGCTACAGCACCTCTGTTATGTCAGTGGTGCAACACGGCATGAAACAAATGAGAAAATTACACAAAATCCCAGTCTGAGAAGGAGAAGAGTTTTAAAAGCGTGCTCTAAAAATTTGTTTCAAGCAGTGCTTGAAACATACAGTGCTGCATGCATAGGTGAGGGACAAAATCCCTTTGCTCTATAGAAAAAGCTTGCAGGAACCAGGATAAACTGCTCTAATAACTTTGAGAGAAGACAGTTACCCATCACATACTCATAGTGCTGGTGATGCTGGTGCTTATTGCAGAATACTTGCCCTAGTGACCTTGCAGTCTTCATAAAATTAATTCTCCTGGGCTGAAAGTGGGGAATTTGCAACATTCAGGCATTGTTCTATTCTTTTCTTCTTTGAAAAGAATACAGATATCTCAGAGCACTTCTCTGCCCTATTCTTTACTATTGCTGTGGCTCCATGCCAGCAAAAAATAGTGCTCCAGCCTCTCATTGTGATCCTGCGCCAAATACAGCAATATGAAGGAAGCATCAACATAATCAGCACAATGTAGCGTCTCTGAGCCAGCAGGGATATGTCACAGCTTTATGTAGAATTCCCTATCTTTTTATTTTATTATAGAGACCACAGACTGGGATATTATGGGTCACTCAAAGGTCATGTTACAAAAAGCAGCTTCTTTTTGGAAAGATAAGTCCCTTTTTAGCATGCTATTAGATTATTTTCCTTCTCTCAGTTGACTGTATGAAGGTGCAGAATGAATATTTGTTTTCTGAATTCCTTAAAAATCTTATTTTCTTTCTGTACTTTTTCCCCTCTGGCACCTGTTTGGAAAGAGAAACTTCTGCAGTTTAGGCAACAATTTATCTCCCTGGCACCACAAATATTACAGTCTTAGGCTACTCTGTTACCTGATGCATCCAGTGAAAAGCAGTAAGGCTTGGACTCCTATGTGCCTAAATTACGTGTATATATCAGATTCGTGCTTCCGAGTCCTGCTTGTACATGTGAAATTTTCATGCATACCGCAACACTTAAATTCCATTATAAAGCATTTCTTATCTCAATAGTTCCCTTTTGTTTGTCTCTCCTTGCACACCTCAAAGTCCCTCATGCCATAGTGCAGCTTGAAGTCATGCACATAGTTTCTTGTCTCCATCAAAATTTTGTTACTGGCATTTCTTGTGTTCATAGGATTCCCTGTGCAAGAACTGGAGCTATGATCACTAGGGTCTGAGTCAGTGACCTAGACTGATGCCTCAGCTATGCAGTTCATAATGAATGTCAGAGATACCATGATGTTCTGTGTTTCTGGACTAATGGTGGACGATACAGTCCCACCGCTGTAGTACTATTGTTCTAATTTTGCATTGTGCCAAATGATAATGCAGCTACTTGTGTCTAGAGAACAAGTCTTATGAGAAGCAGTTGAGGGAACCAGAGCTGTTTAGCCTGGAGACAATGAGGCTGAGGGGAGATCTTATTGCTGTCTACAGCTACCTGAAAGGAGGTTGTAGCATGGAGGGTGTTGGTCTCTTCTCTCAGTAGCAAGTGATAAGACAAGAGGAAATGGCCTCAGGTTGTGTCAGGGGAGGTTTAGATTGGATATTAGGAAAAAAAAGATTCACAGAAAGTGTTGTCAAGCATCAGAACAGGCTGCCCAGGGAAGTGCTTGAGTCACCATCTCTGGAAGTGTTTAAAATATGTGTAGACATGGTGCTCAGGACCATAGCTAGTGGTGGACTTCATAGTGTTACTTTTACAGTTGGATTCAATGATCTTAAAGGAATTTTCCAACCCAAATTATTTTATGATTCTGTGATTCTTCTTGTTGCTGGATCACTCATACTTCTCTTGTTACTACATTTTGACATTCCTGCATTCTTCCTGCCCCAGTCCTCACCTCTCTTTGCTCCCTGGAAATCTTTTGGCTCTGTTACTCTCCTTCTTCAATTCTGTTCCTCTCTGTAGAGCTGGGACAATATTGTCTGACAACAAAAGAAGAGCAATAATGTGAATTTATCAAGGGTGAAATTCTACCTGACCACCCTGATTTCCTTCAATGGCCTGGTGGACAAGTTTGGAAAAAGACAATGCTCAGCATGAATCCAGGAAGGGTTTTGGCATAGACTTCCAGAGCATCAAAATAATCAAATTGGTGATATATAGACAGTAAAAATGGCTGATCATGTAGGTGAAACATTGTTTGAACCATGATGCTCAAGGAGTTGTGATCAGTGGAACAAAGTCCAGTTGGTAGTAGTTACTAGTGGTGTCCCACAGGGATCAATATTGGGCTCAGAAATGCTTTTGTTATTTAGATGAATGCTGGTATGGAGTACATCTTCAGGTAATTTGCAGTCTATATCAAACTGGAAGGAGCAACCAATGCACTGGTGGGTGGAGCTGTTAGTCAGAAGGTCCTCAATAGCTTGGAGAATGCTCTGACTAGACCCTCAAGAAGTTCAAAAAAGGCAAATGAAAAATCCTGCATCTGGGATGAGTTAACCTCATGCAACAGTGCAGGCTGGAGGCCAATTGGCTAGAAAGCAGCTTTGCAGAAAAGGACCTGGGGGTCCTGGTGGACAGCAAGCTGAACATGAGCCAGCAGTTCTCATGTGCTCATTCTCCACTGGGAATGGTCCCTGGATCATGCTAAGTTCTGAACCATGTTTGGGCATTTTTAAGGAAAACACTAGTTAGTAAGTGCCTGAAACATGCCAAGGACACTTCATATTTTAATAGTATAGATGATTATGTGCCAGTGTCTGGGAATGATCTCTGACAGCATTTAGTTTCTTAGTATAGATCTAACCTGTATGTCTGCAAGTAGAGAGTGTCAACATGAGGTTTCCATCCCAAAAGTGGAAATGGAAGATGAGCATATTTTAGCAGTTCATTTCACCCAAAATCCCTTTTCTAAAGGATTTTATAGTAATGTTTACCTTGTGGGGTGTAGTAATAGCTTCTTGGGCATTGGCATTATGAAAGCTTCAGGCAGTGCCACCCAACACCAATCTGAACCATAGGCAGGTCAATGCCTCCTCAAGGTTTAATTTCTGCTTTTTCCTCTCTGCTGACCATAAACATCAAATATTCCCTTAGCTCTATCCTATTCCTGTTCAAGCACATTTTGTGTCACTTTTTTTATCCAGTCCACAAATCATTTGTGGGTGGTTTTTGAAAAACCACTTGATTTGCTTAAGATTTCCAGAGGTGTAACACATCTTTTATTAATAAAACGTTCTGGCACTACTGTGCCCTACTGTATTTATGTGTGGGTTATTAATGCAAACAGTTTGTAGGACTTTTCATCAAGAGTCAATGCATGCCCAGAAGTGACCATTTGCACCAAGAAACTCAGCCATGGGACAGCCAAGGTTTTCCAAACAACCTCAGATTCAATACGTTTTCACAATAAATCTAATACTTTTGGGAATTATTGGACTTATATAAGGCAAAAGCTGCTGTCAATTGGGAAAACCTCGTGCTAGTTCTACCCAAGGAGGCAGCTGGGACAAGCTGCCCCTTTTTCTTCCCTGCGGGTGGCCCTGACTGCTTTCCCTTTCTTCTGTTTTTGGGAGTAATGCTGCTCTGTTCTGAAACATATGACCGTAATTGTATGCAAGTGCCTATGAACTATTACAATATATATTAATTTAAATAGAAATGAGATTAGGTTTACAAGATGTCCCCTCCCCCATTACATATTTGTTACAATTTCCTGCTATTGTTGTAGATTTCTTTTACAAAGCAATAGAAAACTTTGATGTAGAATTAACTGAACCTGTTTTACATATTCAGGTTTTTTTGGCAGTGGTTTTATGCTCCTGGCTTTGGTCTCAATGCACTATGTACACTGAACGGGAATTTTCAAACATTAATATATACATTTTAAATAAGAAAGAAAATGTAAACTCTGAGCCCACCTACTGCTTGCATGGCAAGAATTAATAGGATGATTTCTTAACATGCAGGAGCATGGGCTTAATTATAAAAGTACAGTAAATCCACCAGTGCTCTACAGTTGTTTTTTTACATGCACACAAATACATACACATTTATGTATGTACAGAAGCTTCTAGAGTGAGTTAGAAAGAATTAAACTGAGGCCAGGTGATTGCCCTCGGTGAAACTGATAAGAAAAGTGGGTATAGGTTTATGCAGTTTAGATGGCTAGAAAGACGTTTTATCTTTTAGAAGAAGACTGAAATCTTGATATTTCTAAATTAATTGACTTTAAAAAATCAAATCTTTTCCTTTCTTCATGTATTCTAGTTTTTTTTTACTTTCCCTCTTACTCTGCCTGCCTATTACGTGCTTTCCTAGCTCCCTACCTTCCTATTTTTCTTCTAGTGGAATAACTCCATATATAGATACTCATTCATGGTTATGTAAGTTTATTGACTGAACAAAGGAAAAATGGAAATAGAAAAAAAAAGTTTCCAAAAATAAAAAAATAAAAAAATAAAAAACAAGAGTGAATTTTCTTCACTTTCATTAATTTTTATTGATGTTCTAATGCTTCATTTAAGAATGGTAGATAATTCAAACTACAAAGTCTAGAAAAAAGGTATACAACTTTTAAAATTATTTCTTTTTCTTCAGTCTAAAACATCCATCACAACTATTCTTTACGAAAAGATTAATTCTAAAGATCACTAGACTGATCGTTAAACAGGTTTAAAATTCAGATACTGTTGATGTATTCAGAGATATATTTGCTGGATGTTGCTCATGTTTGGTCACTGGTTTTGTAAGATGATGTTTATATACAGATAAGGAGAACAAGGATGATCATGTCTATGAAGGAGCTGACCTAGGTTCAATATTTGAGTACAAATTCAGTTCCTCAAAATTGCATAAGCAAAAGTAATTGGAAGAAATATTAGAAGCTTTTTTTGTTTTTCTTTTCAATCTTTTCCCAAATAATTAATTGATACAACTGCTTTTCCCCACCTTTTGCTTTTCTGAAATGTAACATGTTGAAATTACATTAAGAAGGAACCTTATGAGAATGGGAATATTTTTCATTTTTTGCTACCATAAAGCTTCCTTAAAATGAGAAGTTTTAAAATATTTTACTTGGAAATACTTTGCTTCTTTTAAAAATGATGTAATGTTCCTCACATAATGTACAAAAGGTTTTCATCAATTTGTTTCAGGCTCTCACAGTTGTATATTTTATATTAAAAGCTGGAGTACACTGAAGTAAAATTTTACATGAAAGTTTTTTCATAATATTCCTTCCTTGTGTTTTGTTCCTTGTTCAATTTTGGGGCATTTTTGTAGAAAGAGAGGGTTTAGGGGAGAAGGAGAAGAAATAATAGGCATTTCATAGAGTAGTTCTCCTCATCCCAAAGTTGATGATCAAAAAATTGCAGCCTGCCAGTGGTGGCCACTTCTCTGCTGGCTACAAACAGAGTTGGATGACTTGTTCAGAGGTACGTATGGCCCACACCTAAATGTGAACTGAATCATTGAATCATAGAATACCAAGTCGGAAGGGACCTCAAGGATCATCTGGTCAAACTTTCCTTGGCAAAAGCACAGTCTAGACAAGATGGCACTACCTCATTCGCAGCTGGCACATCTAACATTTTTATGAAGATGCAGTCCTCTACGTATTCCGGGAACTTGATAGACGACACATGAGCTGCTGTATTGTTCTTCCAACAAATGTCTGGGTAGTTGAAGTCACTCATCAGAACCCAAAGCTTGCTTAAATGACTCCAATATTGCTTCATTTTCCTTATTGTCTTGGTTTGGAGTCCGGTAGCAGATGTCTATTGTAAGATCCCCGTTGGAGATGACCCCTACCCACTGGTCCCATAGTAGGGAAACAACCAGGAACCCATGCTTCCACTCATACTTTTATTTGTAGCACTATGACGAGATAAAAAGAGTCTGCAGGCACTGGTCTAATCATCTCAATAGCATGTGGCATTTCAAGCTGGAAAGTGCTGCTACACAGGTACAAAACTCACACAGTGATGATTACCCATGTCGAAGGCACAGACCTACCCATGCTGTCCTCACAGATGGGAAAGGAAATGCAAGGGAGCACTTGTGTGCGGATTGAACCCAGAGCCAGATGCAGGTTTGCTCTGTCTGTAACTGCTTTGACTGGGACCAGGGAATCAGTAACTGCGAGGTGGTTGAGCTGGACCATGTCTCTGTAAAACTAAGGAAACACTGCTTTGTGGGCCTCTTGTTCCCTGAATAAGCATGCAGCTGACATGCCTTTGAAGTGCATGCAGCTGCACATATTTACTCCTTTTCTGTCTGATATGAGGCAGAAGGTTTATATTTCTTTGCTAGCTCTGTACTTTTTTTCTCCCATAGCTCTCATCTCTAAGTGTTTGGCTATTAATTAATACTATAGTACACAGGATTAGGTAATCAGAAAAATTGGCAGCATTTACAGCAGCATTTACTACATTTATCTTTGTTTTTAGACTTAAATTTCATGTGTCATTCCAAGGTTTTACAGCCACATTTTTATTTTCATGCCTTTGCTAATGAACACTGTGGCCAAAATACAGGGTAAAATAAAACTTTATGATCTTAGCTGCAAGTTGGTGTAAGGCCATTAGATTTGGCAGTCAAGCTATACTCACTTGGAGTTCAATACCCAGTGATTGTTTCTAGTTTGACCCACTAGGGCATCTGTAACAATGAATGGTAACCTTTCATATTTTACAATATCGTAAGTTCTAAGAAAGCGTTAAGATGCTTCAGGTTCAGTTTTTACCACCCTTGAATTATTTTTGTTTTGTTTTGTTTTGATGTTTTTGTTTGTTTGGTTTTTGGTTTGGTTTTTCAGTTCTTGCACCTTTTGCTGTTAGTGAAGTTGTCTTCCTAGAGGATAAAGAAGGAAACTTTGGTTTCATGGAATGAGACCATTTTGATCTCCACAGCTAAAGAGAGCTGAGTCAGACTGGCACGAACGTAGTATCTCTATAAGGGAACTTGTGCACTTCAAAATTATGTCTACAATGCAAAAGCTACACTGTTTTTCTCAAATAAGCATTGAACCATTATTTCAAGATGACATTAGGAAATTAGGATGATATAATCTGTAAGAGCAGTGAGAATCTGATCCCTTGTGTTTTCTAACATAAACTTCTTGTTTGGTTGGTTGGTTTGTTTTGTAAAGTGAAGTGAAGTGAAGTGAAGTGAAGCAAAGTGACGTGAAGTGAAGTGAAGTGAAGTGAAGTGAAGTGAAGTGAAGTGAAGTGACGTGACGTGAAGTGAAGTGGTGGGAGTTTGTGGTCTTCTATACTTTTCTGCCAATTTCTGTACTTCCAGATTTTTCTTTCTCTGTCAACTACGTAATCCATTTCTGTTCTATTGTACTATTGTCTGCAATTTCATTATTGGCTTTTGACACATATCTTGTTGTCTATCAGTCTGTGTAAAACATTGGACAAAACTGTTGTCAGTAGTTAGCTGGTTGTCTAAATACAGATGCCGTGGTAAGGGCATCTGTATGCATGGAAAGCATAAGAGACTTTAAACATAGGAGATGTTTTTGTACATGTAAGTGCACCTTTTTTTATACTACTACCATTTTCAAACAAAATGCTTCAAAATTGAATCAGTGGCTGAAGAGTTCAGATAAATCATAGCTAGATCTAAAAAAGCCTAACACAATGCTTGTAACGTCGGAACTGTTTCTTCCATGTCTGGCTCAGTTTTCACTAATGAACAGCAGTAGAACCAAAATATCATTTCCCCTTTATGATACTCCAGTACTTGTTATTTCTGTGGGTCCAAATTTAGCCACTGAGGAAGTATGTGGATTTACTAATAAGTTGGCTTTTTTATTTTGTAATATCTGCCATAGAACTAATGTATGAGCTATTCTTGCAGGTGGTATCTTGTCACCAACAACAGTTAGTATGGCTTGCATATTTGAAAAGTAGTCCACTAATGAATAGCCTGATGGTAAACTTCTAAAAGTTTCTCTATGGTGCAATTAAAATAATAATTTAGATCTTCAAACTCAGGAAGTGAGACAAGCATTTGTTTTGTAGTGAACATGTGAAAACCAGAAAACATATGACTGAAACAAAACAGGAGCAGAAATTTACCACTGTGTATATAAAAGTCTTGACCTGGCTCTAGACTCATGTTGAAATGGTCACATCATGTTTTTAGGTAAATGATCATGCAAGCCTGAAAATTTGGGTCAGCTATTTTAATCTGTTATCAGTAACTGTCCTCTAATTCAGTGTTTAATACATATATTTATTTAATGGGCAAGTCCTGCATATGTTTAGGCAAGAAAAATTCCTATAGAAGAGTTGGGAAAGTTCTAAAAAAAAAATAAATTCCTCCTTTGATGCAAGAATGAGGCTTTCCTGCAGTGATCAGATTAACTTGCCAACTGACCACAGCTTTGAAGGCTAGCGGCATGCTTTGCGCATACTGTGAGCTATTGACTTCATCAGAAAAAAGTTTAGTAGTTCTGAATAAACTTAAAAAGTGAATCATGAGCTCTGTGTTGACATAAGCTGCTTTCTCTAAACAACTTTTAAAGCTCCTTACCAGGCTTTTTCTTTTGAGAAATGGTATGCTTGAAGGATTCCAGAAGTTCCTCAATCATTTTTCTCCACCCTCCCTAGTTTAAAGTAATTCTGATATGCTGAGATAATTTGGGGTTCAGTGAGTCTGACAAAGTGTGAGCATGATTCTGAATTCAGTGATTAGAGATCTCAGATTGGTAAGGGATGATCTTAAAGCCTGTCCTGGCTTTAAGGGATTGGATAAAATATAGGCACATCCTTGGCATGAATACAGGAAACAAAATGGGTCCTCAAATCATTATTGTGATTCTACATCAGCCTATAATCTCTTTTTGGCCTAATGACTCTTTGTATGAAGAAGAACTTGACAAGGAAAATATGAGAGAATTCCCTTGACCCAATGATCTATTTCCATCCTTTTCAGGCTCCCTGTTTTGAGTCTTCTGGTGGGACACAACAGCCATGAGTTCGGATGTCCAAAATGCTAAAGAAAGAGCTGAAATGGCACCTCTCACAGCCTAGCCGAATGCTGAGATCACTGTGCATGTTCGAAAAGCAGTTTTATGTAGTAACTGCCAAGAACAAAAGTCATGGGTGTTTCTGTTTTCCTTGAACAGCCTGATGCGCTCCTTCACTGTGACTGAAATGTGCTTCCCATAAAACCTCCAATTCCCTCACACAATGCAATAAGGATTAAAAAACAAACAAACAAAAATGTGAGGTGGCTCTGTTTTTTGGTTTGTTGGGTTTTTTTTTTAATATCCTCAATGAAGACTAAGTGAATTGAAGGGCCTAGGCTATTTGGTCTTTAACACAGGATGACACCTCAGAGCATGGGTAGCCCTTAAAGGTTTTGATACCTGTGATCCTGTGGTTTTGATACCACCATGTGGAGATAGTCATGGAACTCCTGTTTTACTTGGGACTCCTCTAAACTTTGTGAATACAAACTAACAAATATATTTATATTTATATGTATTTTAACATTCATGTTTGACCAAACAGCTTCCTGAACAGACCTGTTTATAGGATAATAAGATGAAGGTTCACACAGCATTAGAGTTGTGAATTCCAATAACACAGTTTTAGGGTTTGTATGCAGATCAACAGGTTGGAGAAGAAGAAATAAAAAAAAAAAAAGAAACAAAACAGCCACAGATAAGCAAGTCAACCATACCTATCTCAGGGTGTAATGACAGTCTTATATATGTATCTTGACAGGTTCTTCACATGTTGAATACAGATGCAATTTGACCTATTTTTCCTACCTGAGAAATCAAACGAAGACTGCTCATTGCTGTGTAACTGCAGATATTTAGTGCTTATTTTAGCTTTTTCCTGCTAGTCTAAATGCTTCCATTAGGTTCAGCGTGAAGAGCAATCCTGAAGGCAACAATGAAATCTGAGCTACAGAGACAGCAGGAAATATTTGCAAGCTGTGCGAGGTCCAGCAGTGATACTTAAACAAAACATCACGTTTTGCAGGAGAACACTGCATGCTGATCACTTATGAACTAGACCCCCTCCTCTTTCTTTCAGAGAGGATACAGTGTTCATCTCAAAGGGGAAGATGAGCTCCTTATTCAAAGGAGTACACAAAGAACAAAACCATTAAAAAATATATAAATAAAAAAAGCAGCACTTTGGAAAGTTTCCCTGTATTAAAAGAACAGATGGAGGCATCTGAGAAAAAATGAGAGGGAGGAGGGAGGTATGGAGGAGAATGTTATTCACACTACCTGACTTCAGGCATCCAATTCAGGCTTCTTACAGACAATTGAGCCATCTAGACTCCTGCAGAAGTCTCTTTGGGGTCTATTTTTGATTAGTTTAGAGGAATTGGCTTCCTAGTTTAGGATAGTTAGGCTAAGACAATAGCTCCCAAACTGTTACCTTTTAACAGCATCAGTCAGAAACATTTATTGTCCATGATATTTACTTGCATCATAAATCCAATCAGCAACAACAATGGGCTTAAGAAAAGGTGAATAAAAAGGGAAAAATATGTTGGAGAGCCGTGAGTGGGTACTGAGGGTGCTTGAGTACCCAGCTGAAGCTTGTGTCCTGGTACCTCTGGTGTTCATAGTGTAGACTTGAAAGTCCAAGTCTGGTCCTAAGCAAGAGCTGAAATCCTCACTGAACAAGCACTGTGGACATATCCATGGAGCCTCATGTGCTGGAGTCAGGGAAGGCCCCGTAGCCAGCACAGCTCTCCCTCCTCTGTGCTGAAATGTGGGAATGTGGCAGGAGTGGAAGAGTGTCCCAGGCTCTGCAGCTCGAAGTGTTCTTGCTTCCCAGTGAAGAAACACAGATTTTGCCTGGGGTGTTTTGTAAAGAGTGGAAGCTTTCCTCCACTGCCAGTCCCACAGGATTTAATTGCAGTCTCAGATACTCATCTTTTCTCTGCCTAATTCTTCCTGCCAGCAGTTATGCCTCCATCAGACCAAGTTTAATTTTTCAAAATCAGTTTGCTAGTGAGTATTTATTGCCATGAAATCCTCCAGGCTCAGGTCATGGGGCTAGTTGATCCATGCCCTCCACTTTCTCCTTGGTTCATTGGCTGTTTCAAACTGTTCAAACATGTTATTGCCTTGGGGACAACTGAGAGGTTCTTGCTGTCTTATTACTGTCAGTAAGTCCTAAACTTGACCTCTATGTTAGTGGTATGGTTAAAAAACAGGACCTGTTGGAAATAGGTTAAAGTATCACAGGTTTGTATCAATTGGGAAATGACTATTTCTTTCTTAAAATGCAAAAATTTTGTGTGGGAGTTTACTGTACCAACATGAAATCAAAATGAGCATTTACAAGAGCAATTTACTACTTCAAGCATGTTGGGAAAATATGGCAGTAAAGATAAAAAAAGAGAGACTAATCCAAGATGGTGCAATAGCTTTCATCATCCAGTCTCATAAATGTCTAATCCCACTCTCCTTTGGACCATGTTTATTTTCATATAAATTCCTTTAAATTGTAGTGTTGCTCTTTTTCTTAAACATGACTAATTTTTTATGTTACCCTTGTGAGCCCGGTTTTCATCATAGTGTGTTTTCACACTTTGTGTCCCAGTTGATGTGGCTGTTCTATCCAGTAAAGAAAAGGAGATATTGTAATACATTTCTATGGCATGTGCCTGCTTCCATCGTATATCCATTTCCTGCATTTCCCAAATCTTCTTAGCACACAGCATATTTTTCATTTGCCTTCTCTTTTTGAGGGTTACATTTTCCTCTTGATGTGTGCCAGAGATGTAGTTATTTGAGCAAAAAGAAATAATTTAGTGAAGAGCATCCCTGTTCTCAGCCTTCTGTCTGGACATTAGGTGTTCTACACAGTTTAAAAGTGAGCAGAGTCATGTCAGTTTGAGCAAAAATTTTAAGAGCAACTTGTGATAAAATTATTCTAAGCCCAGAGCATGAAACAGGATGTGTCTGTTCTCTCCCAGATCCATTCTAGGAGGGCAGGTAGGCTTCTGAGTAACCATTTTTTTCTCTTGATTTAGAAAACCTGAGCTAACCTGCAAGTGTTTTGAGTGCATCACTGGAAATCGTTCACCTCGTCCTGCATCTTGGCTTGTTTAGGAAACATGCTGCTGTGATTGCAAATCTCTGCTTCTCTCATCTGTCCTACCCTGCACAAGGAGGACATGAACAGTTTTAAAAAGGTGTAGGAATTATTCAGTACAAATATCATTAACCAGAAAGCAGAAAAAAAACCTCCTTCCATCTATGTTCCCAGAGGAATGACACAATTTAATGTAAAGTTCACAGCTCTTGTTGAACAGGGAGTTAACATTCCTCATTAACAGCAAAATACCAGTGTTGTCATTACAACTTTTTCATAAAAAGAATAAAAAGGAGAGGTCATTTTAACTCCTAGTTTTGATCACAAAACTCAAAATCTTTCTAAATACACCCCCATTATATCATGAATGTGATAAAGAAAACAGTTTTACATTCCTCTCAGGCTCCCTCAGTTCTTCACTGTGATTCCATTTAAGCATGTCTTGACATGGAATAAATCAAAAAGATAATTTATATTCACAAAGATCCATGGATGCACATGTGCTTAGGGAATGAAGCAGGGTATTGATCTCTTTGCAGAGTTCTCTATAATTTCAAAGTGCATGCTTTTAATTCATGAATATATATGCATATATTTGTGTATATATGTGTGTGTTTATATAGTTGTGTATAAATATCAGGCAGAACATGGAAGCCTAAGTAGTAAAATTTAGCACACTGCATTGGGATGAATACTGAGTTGTGTGTTATCTTATCAGAACCCTACAGTAAGTACATTTTAATAACATTTTTCCAGGGCTGTGCATTTCAAATACAGCATTCAAAGAATATCACATGATTTTAGTAAGAAATTTCAATGTTTTTATTGCATTCATATGGGAAGCATAACTTCGCATTCCTACATGTTTACTGCACTTTCCATAATACCCCAGTTGTCAGGAAAAAACAGGAAAATACTAAAAGAAAAACAATTTAGATTAAAAGACTGAGCCCCCCTATGGATATTCCCAGATCCATGAAATTCTTTCTTCTGCGGATTTCTCTGATGGGTCTGGAGGCTCATTGCCTGCACACAGCACTGTCAGGAAACCCCACACCTTGAACAGGATGACCTTAAAGAAGCTGCTGAGTTTTCTGGCCACTTTTTCAGATCTTCTTCTCGTGGTGATAGAGCTGCACTGTGTGAACATTAAAGATTTCTTGGTGCTCTTCAAAAGGGAGCCAGCTCTGAACTCCTTATCAGCAGTCTGCTTTGCCTCAGGAACTAAAGACAGTAGGAATTGACCTCAAAATGAGACTTTTCTCCAGCTCTGATGATAATGTTCTTTCCCCTGTCCCTGCCATTTCACGTGCCATGTACTAGCTGGTTGTCCCTGTTCCCTACAACCCCAAAGGCAATTCCATTTTATATGAGTTTTACGCTTTCAGTTTTCCCAGCATTTTGAGTTCATTCTCATCCATAGGCACCTCACAATAATTACACCGGGTCTGACTCTCAATTACATTAAAGACTCTTTATATTTAGTCTATAAGGGCCCTTTAACACTTTTGGGATAATATAAGTGAACCTTGTAAATGAACCAGTGTAAATGAAAAACATCCCCTCATTTTTATATTTTCTTTCAATGTGCTGTGTTTGTTCCACTACATAAGATAAAACAGAATAGCCAAGACAAAAAATGTGTTCCATCTGTCTCTCCCTTTAGCAAGAAATGCCCTGAGATCTGGTGCTGCCAAAGTTTTATTATCACTCAAAACAGATCTTAGAACCATTTACGGGGTACAATAGAGAATCATTAAAAAATTAAACTAAACTACAGTTTTCTAAATAAATATGCAAAGTACATTTTGTGATACATTACCTCATTTTTATTGCACTTATCCGCTTTATTGCTGCCTTGCAGTTCAGTAATTTGTGATAGGTATTCCAGTCATTAGTGAGAATCAACAAAAAAGAACTGCAAAAATGACAGAACAACAAAGAGGGAAATACATTTTAAAATGTTTTACCCAAATGACTGTTCTGTGGTCTGTAGGTCCCTTACTGACAACCCATGCTTTTGGAATAATGATGTCCTTTAAATGTGATAAAGTTACTGTGCATGGTCAATAATAGAAAAAGGAAGGAAGAAAATTAGCTATCACACAGTTACTCAACTTTGCAGTAGGAAAAGCTTTCTGTTAGTTACTTTTCTAGATTTTTCTGTGAAATATTGAGTGTCTTTTTTTTCTAAGAAAATTTAATTAAGAAAAAAATAACCCAAACAACAGAGGATACACAAAATACTAAAAGTGTTATCTTGAAAACTAAAGTACTGTTTCAAAGGAACCGTTATGTCTCTTGTAAAATGAGGTCCTGGATATCCGATGTTGCCCCTGTTCTTTAATGGCATTTGGTTGAAATCTTCGAGAAAGCCTCATGTCCAAGTGTGTCAGCAATATACCATGCCTTCCACAACATGGAGACAACTGCCCTGTGGGAGATTCATATAGTCCAAATGGTCTGAAACTGTGCAGAAAAAAAAAAAAAAAAAAAGAAGCTTTTTATAATTTAGACACATTTTCCATGGTATTGCCATGGAAATAACATTATAACACTAATTTACATGGAAAGCTGCTAGTTCACTTAAAAAGTAAAGTTTTCTACTAAAAATAATCAAACTTACATAATTTTTAAATGTGTATATTGGCTTCCATTTTAAGGGCTCAAGGCCATTTTTCAATCATCCTACTTCATAGTTGCTACCTATCAATAGGAAATGAATAGCTATTCTCAGTAATTGAGAAAAAGATCAAATGTCTGGAAGACATATTTTAAGGGAAAATGTTGGAAAAAAAACCACCAAACCAAACAAACAAACAAAAAGAAATAGAGCACTTATTTTGGCAGTTTTAAATAAGGCATACATGCTAGATTCATCCCACTTCAAGAATGCAGTTCTGTCACTTATATAAGAACTAAGGCTCATTTTATATCTAATGGCAAGGGATGTACTTCTATACAAGACTGTTCAGTTTTAGGTGATCTGATTCAGCCTTTGCAGATCCCCACCTCTTTCTATTGATACCTAATTTGGGTGTTTCCAGCAAATGCCTAAAGCCAAGTGTTCAGAATGTCCATATCTATGAGTATTATATCAGGAATGCCCTTTTCCAAAATGAAGAAAACAAGTTTTGTCAACTATTCTGCCAGTACTGCAAAGCAGAATGTTCCATACAAGATTCGCTAATTTTTAATGGTTAGTGTATTCTTTACTTCAAGGTGGCAGATAAAAGCAAGGGCTTTGGACCCCTGGGGCACTGTGTGCAGTTCTAGGTGACACAGGATAAAAAGGATACAAAGCTACTGGAGAGTGCCCAGAAGAGGGCTACAAAGTTGGTGAAGGGTTTTGAGGGGAAGCCGTATGGGGAGCCACTAAAGTCACTTGGTTTGCTCAGCCCGGAGAAGAGGAGAATGAGAGGAGACCTCATCACAGCTACAGCTTCCTCACAGGGGGAGGAGGAAGGACAGTAGCTGATTTCTTCATTTTGGTGACCAGTGACAGAACCTGAGGAAATGGCAAGAAGATGTGCCAGGGGAGGTTTAGGTTTAGGAAAAGGTTCTTCACCCAGAAGGTGGTGGACACTGGAACAGGCTCCCCAGGGACGTGTCACAGCCCCAAGCCTGACAGTGTTCAAGAAGAGACTGGACAATGTTCTCAGACACACGGTGTGAACTGTGGGGTTGTCCTGTGCAGGGACAGGAGTTCGACTCGATGATCCTAGTGGGTCCCTTCCAATTCAGGACATTGCATGATTCTATGATCTCAGTAGAAAAAAAAACCAACAAACCCTCTTAACAGGTGGCTGCTGCATTTGCATGGATCAGTTGTGTAGAAGCAACAGATCTGATGCTCAAAGGATGTGCTGGACCAGAGGTGATCAGCCTAGCAGGAAAGGGGAACTCTAGGAACCACTCAGCTCCCATTTGCAGTCTCTTCAGCGAGGTGCAAATCAATCACCTCCAGCCTTACAAATGATATTGTACAGCTTCATTAAAATTATTTGGAAATTCACCAAATGAATATGCATGTTGCAAAATTACAGTTTATGCTGTCAGTTGTGGTATTGTCTCTTTTTTTATTTTATTGTTCTAGTTTCATGTTTTTCAATAGAGTATTCTCTTTAATTATAGTGCACTATCCCCTTTCAGTATGTAAAGAATTTAAATGAACTTGTTAAAAAAGCAAAGGATTAGAAAACATGAGACTAATCGAATTGTTCCCAGCTCTGGCACAATCCTTCGTGAGATTTGAGAAGATTCACTTCCTTATCTCTGGAGCTTATTTCTCCCTGTGTATATTTTCCTATCACAGAAAGGATAAGAAAAAGAATGAATCACTTTGACAGATTTTATTGCTCTTACTGTCTGTGTCAGTGGAGAACATTCTGATAAACCAAATCTATTTTTGTCTAATCATTATATTATAGTAATAAACTAAACTGTGTCAAAGCTCAGTTACTGCCCCAGGGACCAGCTGGTGAAGTCTGCCCACAACTCTTAAATTATTTTAGCTTCCACAACAAAATGACTGCATCCTATTGTTTATTGAGAATAATCCCTGGTACAAGCTAGATTGTAAACTCTCCAAGAGTCAATCAAGAGACAGTTTGCTTGGGCTGTTCAAGTCACTCAAAACAGAGATGGTCAAGATCAAGTTCCGCTGCCTGCACTTGTACTTTGATGCTGCTAGTGCAATGGTACAGATGAAGCCATTAAAGAAGGATTGGACAGAATAGGATAGGAGAGGATTAGGATAGGATAGGATAGGATAGGATAGGATAGGATAGGATAGGATAGGATAGGATAGGATAGGATAGGATAGGATAGGATAGGATAGGATAGGATAGGAGCCATGTGGATTAGTAATTTTTTAGCCATATCCATATTGCTGGAGGGTACAAATCTCTGCAGAGTTCCCCAGGATTTCAGTGAATCCGACTTACTGGTAAGTAAGAGAAGGTGCATGATGTATAAAACAAGCTTTTTCCTGCAGCAGTGATTGCTGCTACTGAGAAAACAAAGTTTACTTTTGGAAATTACTGTGCACAAATGAAAACGTGAACACAGGTGCCTTAATACTTGAACTGGGATAAGTTTTACATAGCTGTAAAATGAGCTTCAGCTTTTAAGTTACTGTCTTTTTCTTTACAATAATAATCTCTTCACTTTTACAAGTTCTATATTATTTTTAGGTAAGAAAACACTATAAAGTTCATGTTTTATTGTTCCTTGCCGTTACATAAATTACATTTGGCCAAAATAAATGTAATTCCTACTGTGTGAACTGAGAACCCAGAATGTTGATTTTCCTCAAGTTATAAACAATGTGAAGATATGTTATACTGGGTCACAATTTTCCACTGTACAGCAAAATATATAACTCACTTTTAATAACAAAACTGCATATATCATTAAAGTTTCCTACTCCATGGAGCACATATTATGTTTCTCTGCACAGTAAGGGATATCCTTTCTATGTACCACAATTTCTAAAATATTGTTTGACTGAATGAAAAATATTTTAGTGATTCATTAGTAAAACAGCTGTCATTTTGAAAAATTATTCAAATTAGTCTGTATTTGTATGAGTAGTATTGAATTCTTTTTGTAGGTGCTTTTTGGTTTTTTTTTTTTAGATCTAATATTGCAGCATGTGTTTGGAATTCTTTCATCTTCTTGTTGCCATGGTTTTTGGAAAGGGAACTTTGGAGAACTATTTATTATTTTTATTTCTCTGGTGGCTGTTGGAAGTTAGAGGCACCCCCTAAAATGTAATATGCTTAATTAGGAAATCCACAATGTTTCATACTTTGACGCATTAAGTTTCTAATTATGTTTTTTACAAACCATAGACATTTCCAAAAGACTATCGACAGGAGTTTTTAAAGCACTCAGCTTTGACCTAACACTGCTGCCATTCACATGCATGGTAGAATACCCAATGATGTCAGTGGAATTACTTAGGCCAATACTGAGTGCTTTTGAATATCCTCTCTTAGAAGTATGACCTGACCGTGTCATAAAACTTCACCTAAATTCTTCTTCAAACCACAGCACCTCTGACTACAAATCCCTGAGGTCGTTAAAAGTCTTTGAGAAGAAACTGTCGTTACAGGACACCTGGAAGGTTGGTAAACCCAAGCTCTGAGAGGACAAAAAAGAAAACTCGAGAATCTTATGCTGTTCCTGATAATACGCTTGTAGCATTTAAATGGTGTGAAGAAGATATCTCATAGAATCATAAAATGATTTAGGGTGGAAGGGACTTCTGCAGGCCACAAATCCAACTTCCTGCTCAAAGGCTTGAGAACTTCAAAGTAAGCTCACATTTCTAAGCATCTTATCACACCAGGCTTTGAAAATCTCCAAGGATGGAGACTCCATTCCCTCTCTGGGCAACCTGTTCTAGCCCTTAACTCCCCTTGCAAATAATTTTTATTCCAATGCCCAGAGCTTACTTTATGCCATTTTAAATGACTGCCTCTTCCCCTTTAACTCAGTAACTACTATCTTGAATACAGAGAAGGACAAGGAAATTGCAGAGTTCCTCAAATAAACTCCAAAATCTTTAGGGCATAAAAGCTTAGTAACAACATATTGACTCCCACAAGACCCTATCAGTGCCAAATATAATGTCTAAAGTGTTGACAGTAAACTGACTGTACAATGTGGCATTCAACAATGCATTTGGCACTTGTGTGACCATCTGTGTACAGACCAACAAACTTGGAGCTGCTGCATCATCATGAGATTCATCTCCGAAGTCTGTAAAAGCTGAATGTTTTATCTAAATTAGGCAGTAAGAATCCTCCCTTTGGCATGGGGAAGAGTGAGAGAGAGAAAGAAAAAGAGAATGTCACATAATATTGTGAACAAATAAACCTTTTGTGTTAAGCTCCTGTCAAAATACAATGTCTAGACCTGGTGAATGGGTGATTATACTGGTTCAGCTCAGTATTGAGATAAATTCTGCTCAGGATACAACACAAAAATCAACCATGACAAGAAAAAGAATGGTCTGGTACACACATCTTTGTATCAAATATCTACTGTGGTGCTTCCAGATACAATCTGGGATATGGGATGATTTTCTCTCGCTCCATCCTGCAGTGTAAGGAAGACAATGGTCTTTGTTAAGCCACCACTTAGCAGCTGACCTACACATATTCTACAGCCCAGCAGCAAATAGCTTCTGGAGCTGGTGTCTTCTTAGTAGAGCCTTGCTCATCCTTCTGTCCTAGTCTTTTCATGTGTGCGAACCCACTTCCCTTCCCCAAGCCTCTTATCATAGCTTTCGGTCCATCAAGTCTCCAGGAGTTGTGAACGGGAAGGAGAAGCCCAAAGAAGCCAGGAAGTTAAATGTAGCATGTCACCTTGTTTCATATGAATGGGGTAGTTGTGCAAGTTGTGTGCGTTATAACAATGACGTTCACGTAAATGTAGGGAAGGAAGAAAAGTTTATCTAAGTTACTGTAAGGGAAGACAAATATTTTAGTTAAAAAAAAAAAGAAAAAGAAATGTAGATTGTTTATCATGTTAAGTGTTTCTTCTTTTTTGCAGCTTCTGTGAGTCATGGGTGGTCATCTGGTCAGTTTGGCTATCTCTGCAAATGTGAGTGTTCTGCTACAGGAAATGGTTGTTACCCTAAAAGTGCAATGGTCAGTGTCCACAATGCTCTGTGCTAGCACAATTATGGCATAGACTGGCAGTGCTCCTCCTACAGGGCACATCATCTTGGGCTCTGTGTGACACCTCTTTAGTACTGAGACGTTTGTATTGAGTTTTTGTGTCTTATCCGTGAGAGGGAAAAAAAAAAATCAACCAAACAAACAAAACCACAAACAAACAAAAATGAAAAACAAACCAAAGCAAAACAAAAACCACACACATGCACAAACAAAACACCAAAAAATCAAACCTGTCCTAGATGTGCACATCATTTTTGTCTCCAGAGGAATTAAACAGTTTACTTTAAAAGAGTCCCTAGGATCAAAATCTTTTAATAAAGTGCTAATGGGAAGTGAGGGAGAAGACCAAGGAGCTAAGGTGTTCAGTGACATCTGGTTCTGTGTGACTCTCTCAAATACATAACCATAGAGGTAGGCTAAAACTGGAAGTGGAGTGACCGTCTCATAAGAATAGACCAAATTTTTATTGTTGTTGTGAGAAAACATTACCACATATATTATTCATTTGTGGGTGTAGTTCTTATGGAGATGAGAGAAGAAAGACTATATGTAGGTCATGAACCTTCAATTTGAGATAAGCTAGTATATTATAGACAGCAAAGGTAATATAAAACAGGGGAAAATGCAGGGTTCAGCTGCACAGGATTCTGCTTGCAGGAAGGAGATAGTTGGGGAAATGTGTTTCCTAGCTGAACTATTAAGTACCTGCAGATGAAGAAAAATCGGGAAGGTGGGAGAAATATCACTTGCTTCTCTCTTAAATGTTTTTCTCAGATGAAATAGAAAAAACACTAATAAATATAGTCCTGATTCCTTACTGTACTCAGCAGGTGTCTTTTCCTAAATTAGAAAAGTTAATTTTGTCTTTCTTGGCACAGGTGTAAACCATATTTGAGGAACTGGAGAAGAGAAGTGATTCATTTTCTTGCTTGTCTCTTCAGGATGGATGTCTAGATGGTAGAATTATTCTTTAATCCAGTATTATGAGAGTTTGAGAAATGTGCAATGTAGGGACAGTTTGCTATAGACCTTCTCCAAAGCTCAGCTGAGCTTCATTAGCCCCTCTAGGAACTCTCTTCCCTGCTGAGGAGAAAAATTGAAGGAAATGCTTGTGTTTCTTGAATTACTTTGGTTTACAGTAATTTGCCCCTTTCTAAAAAAGAAAGATTTTGCTCTGTATGTTGGGATTTTACTACCTCTATTCATCATAATCACAAAACTAGTAGAAAAGGAAACATTTCCCTTTGGTTTTCAAGAGGAAAGGTAATTTCCTATTTAGTAAATTATATATCTATTTGTTGTTGTTGTTGTTGTTGTTGTTGACACAACATTTCTCTCAGTCCTGATACTCTGTTAGTTTCCAAACATGGCAGGATTGATGTAACCTGAGTGACATCACAGCTTACTGAAAGATATTTCAGTGCTCACAGGATTGCAGCAGAGTAACCAAGCTGGAAAGAAATCTCTGCAGATCACCTGCTCTTCTTCTCTGACTGAAAGCAGCGTCTACTCCACTTCAACAGTCTCTTAGAAAACCTATTAAATAATTTGCGGGTCTTTTGATTAATTACTGCTATCATACATCTATGTTGCACACTCAGTAAACACATACAATCTCTGCACACCTTTTGTTATTGTTCAGGAATTGTCTTGCAGCTGGATGGAGGAACTGGATGAAGAATACTCATGGACTCCAGGGGATCTACCAAAACAAGGGAGGGCAACCGAGGAGCTTCAATTATAAACTTTTCAGTGTATGAAAATCTAGTAGCATGCATAACAAGTGGTTAGGGCACTTAGAACCATTGTACAACATGATATTGCAAGGAATAATGCTAAGTGATAGCATGGGATGCCTTCGGCACATAAATGTGTTTTAACCAAACTTCTCATTTTAGTATTTTGTCCCTGCAGTAAGGCTGTAGTAAGGTCTGGTTTGGGGGATTCATGCCAGGCCCCTCTTATTACACAAATTTATCCAATCTCTTCAGCAAAAAATTAGGGGGGTTTGTTCCTACTATGCTTCCTGAGGTGTTATCCGCTAACTCTTCTGATGTTCAGAAAGTGATTAGCTTAAATTCTTTCAATTTTTAAATCTGTTTTTTGTTTGGTTGGGTTTTTTTTAAATCCAAATATTACTGTTTATGGTAAGTTTTTGCATTCATACATGTTTATAGGCAGATATAGTTTCTATTTTAAGCCTTCAATTCATCAAGCTGTGTGACTATTATTGAATGCTTTCTGTTAGAATGAGTTCTACCGTTGCTCTGGTACCTTCGTAGAATCGCTAGTACAATTTGACTTCAGATATGGCACTTCTACAGGACTGTAGGCAGAGGTAGAAACTGAGAGCTGCTCACTTTGAATTTCTCATTTTTATTGTATTACCTTTGGTATAATTTGAGCCAAATTAACATAAGATGAGTGTCCTATGAGCCCTTTACAGACAAATGAATAGTGTTGGGGACACTGCAATAAGAAGCTGGTAGAATCAACAGATGCCCACTCTAAGATCTTTAGCAAAGAGTTTTGTTACATTATGCTGTTGGTGAGCTGCCTGGTCCACAGTGCAGACTGGCTAGTGTAATGGCAATGAGAGAAGAAAATAACTGATCCACTCTTGTCTGTAGTTAAAATGTTGGTAGAAACAACTACTAAGTGAGGAAGAGAGACAGCAGTACTAATGGGAACTTTTTTGGCACTCAGCTCAAAGAGAGCTATAGATTACAGGTTGAAAATGACATAAATCCATGCTATCTATTTTTGCTCTGAAAAAAGTTTGTGCCTTCCACACAGACATTGTACAGCCTCACTATGTAGCATCACTCTGTCTGGACATTTGTTCGATAGAGATTTTGGAGAGGGCTGATTGTAGGCTTCCCACAATGATAAACGGGTGGGAAGAATTTTTAGAAGGCAGCTGGCTGGCTCATTGCATGTGGAAATGATTACTTTAATGGTGCTTAATTTTATAGAATTATTAACGATGCTGGGGGTGGGGCGGGGGAAACTAGATGTCTCAGAAAGGCGTCTTTTAAAATTATCGTAAATGTAAATTAAGAAATTAAGTAAATCCATATATTTGTCATCTCCCTTACCAGATCAGATAGCACCACGGTAGACAAAGCCACACCAATTAGAGCTCAGACACGCGATCAAGTTGCTGTTAGTCAACTAGTATCACGCATCAAGTGAGCTGTGGTATAAGCTGTAACCACAGCTCCACCCCCAGTAACTCATACCTTCACCACATCCAGGGTGCAGGCAGAATGGAGATCCAGCCCCATTGCAGGATGAAGGCTTTTCCATGCACCCTCCTGCTGCTGCAGCCCTGCCTGAGCCCCCTCTCTCCACCTGCTTCTCTCCTGCCTCTGCCCTTCCTCGTCTACTGGCTTAACAATACCCACAAAGAGCTGCTGGGGTTGCACTGAGATAACAAGCAGGTTAAACTGATGTATTTCTTGTACTCTGCCCCAAAATACAGTGCAGGTACTGTCCAGGTTTTTCGTCTTTGGAGACTATCCTCTGGGTAACAGGACAGGGGCTTAAGAAGTATCCTTCACTGGCAATACTTGAGCTTGGACTTCTGTATGTTCTAAAATTCTGGTCTTTCCAGCTCTTCCCCATGCCCCTAAGTCTAGCAAGGGATGCTGTGTTTGAGCAAGCTCTGTAGACCAAGTTCTCATGCCATAGTCTTTGTACAAGAATATATTTTTACATGCAGATTATAGAAACAATTAAAAAAATGTATTATCAAACCGCATAATATATCCTGATTTTTATGTTCAAGCCAATTATGTGGCTTCAAGTTTTAGTGTTATAAATCAAAGGAAAACAAAAAAGCAGAAGAAACATTTAGGTTGATGCTAAAATACTAATTAATTCAACCTTCACTGAAATAGAACAAAAAAAAACCCAACTATATGCTAGTCAGAATCTCTCTGTCTCAGTGGAAACAAAACCAGATTATTAAATCCTACAAAAATAACCACCCTAAATATGACTTGAGCTTGCATTATATAACCACCAAACACAGTTGGTTTGAAAAAAAGTTATTTTAAAATAATTTATGCCAATGTATACTCACTGACCAGCAGTTCTAATCCAGAAAGGAAAGAATCACAGAATCATAGAATTGAAGCATAAAATAGTTTGGGTTGGAAGTGACATTCAAAAGTTATCTAGTCCAACCCCCCATGCAATTAGAGGGAACACCATTAACTAGATCAGGTTGCTCAGACCCCCATCCAGCCTGACGTTGATTGTCTCCAGAGACGGCGCAATTGTAGCCTCAACAATTATAGTTTGTTTGCCTGAGCATTCATTGTATGAGTTCTTAGAAAAACATGGTGATGTAGAGAGTAAGGTATAAGAACATATTTTATAGACAATGTAGTGATCTTCAGTGGACAAACTCATTAAGCCTCCACAATTGATTTATTTCATTATTATCTCTGTTGTCTTAGATATATCTGTTTTAAACCTTCAGGACCTCTCATTCTTCTTTTTCTTTTGAAGACTTCCACTTCAAGCCCCAAAAATGTCTTGGAGGGCAATTATGACTTAGAATCACATTGTACGTTTTCACTGTATTACAGACCTCCATTGTTTGTATTTGATTGTGTACTTCAAAATGTTGTGAACCACCTGAAGTTTGTTGCAAGGACCAGGCTAGAAAAGCCACTTCTTCATTATATTGGGTACCGAGGTCATGAATAATGACTTACTCCAGATTTCAGTAACCAATCACCATAATATTTACTGGCAATGACTCTGTGAAACTTGTTACTATGCTTACTTATCTTGGACTTAAACCAGGTCCCAGAGGAGGTGTCCATTATCACAAAGGCCACTGCTGGATCAAGCATCTGTAGCTGCAGTCTTGGAAGAAAGGGACCAGGGACTGTACAGGCTGAGCTTTTGAATTACTGTCTCACCCACTCTGGCCACTTGAGCCTAGTAGGAAGGCTGCATCATGCCATAATGTGCTGGAAATCTTTCCTTTTCTCTGTGCTTTCTACAGAAGGCATGAATTTCTCACTGCTTCTGCTAGAGAAGAAACCTACCAAGAAAGCAGGAATCCATCTGCAAAACTCAAGCAGAATAGAGATGTCCCAACCACCACCTTCTTTCGCCTCTCTTTTCTCTCAAAACTACTATTTGATATTATTTTATTGATTCTTTAATAATAAAATAGATGTTTGTTTTGTTTAATGTTGGTGTGGGTTTTTTTGGTTGGTGTTTTTTGTTGTTGTTTTTTTGTTGTTTGGTTATTTGTTTGTTTGTTTGAAGAAGATTTCCAAGAAACTTTCCTTAAAACTTTCCCCCTTATATACCAGACCTGGGAAAAGATTACCAGGTGTACCTGGAGATTTGTCCAAGGTCTTCCACAAACATGTGAGCAGCCACTTACACTGTTTCTGGCCAAAGTCAGGTCCTGCACAAGAGGCTGGATGGAAGCATAACATGGAGGATGCTGCAGCTGGCTTCGCCAGCTGTGAACCTTCCTTCCAGTAGCCTGCCTGGGCTTGGTGATCAGCTGAACTGTCTCTGTACAGGCATCCTGAGGTGAGTAATAAAGAAGATATTGTTTCAGTTTTTCCATGTAAAAATAAATCACTTGTTGTTTTAACAAAATGCCATATTTCCCAAGGGACATGTTGATTTTGTGAAATGGGACATTCCAAGAAAAAAGTTCACTGACTGACTGACTCCTGGACTTACAGGGCCGTATGAGAAGAAGGCCACTGCATTTCAGATGTGGTGCACGCCAAGTAGCCTGTGTATATATAGAACCTAATTCCCAAATTTCACCCAAGTAAGGTAAAACCAACACCAGAATTTCCTTCTTGCTATCAGCCTGCAGGTGTTTGAAGGAAGGTATAGCATCCAATTTGGGTTGAGAAGTCCTGAGAGACTGACACCAGGGGTGCTTGCAGGAGAAAGCGCTCTGGACTACACAACAAAACTGGCCAAGCAAAGAGTCTTTTCTTCCTTATTTCGCCTTCTTGTAGGACTTCCCTCCTCCCCAGCCTCCTAAGTAAGCACTTCAATTCATCTTGATGTTTAAACGGTATTGTCCTCCAAGTGTAACATGGTGTAATATAACAGTTAGCATGATCCCAAATTTTTAACCTGACACAGTCTAACCTGGAAGATTTGGATTGTGTTTGAAATGTTCCTTCTTCTGCTCACCAACAGGAGTGTTTTCTCTGGTTCCCTAGCTGTATCCCAAACTTGGCTTCAAAGGAAGAAAGCTGTCCTGTGCAGTTCCTATCAGAGATTGCCAAGTTACCCTGAAGACACTAAAAACAATTTGCAGTTAGTTTAGAGTGACAAGTTTAACATTCACTTATCAAGTACAGCAATTTATTTTTACAGTGTTGCAAAATGGCTTGGGCCCAGCTAATTTCACTTGGAGGAACAAACACTGCCACAGCCAGAAGGCACAAAATGTGCAACAATAATCCTTAAGGCAACACACTATAATTTGCCTTCTTCTGTTTAATGCCATGTCAAACAGAAGGATTTCTACACATTTCAGATGGTGACTCTGTTGCCGTCCCCTGGTTTGAGTTTAAAAAACAAAAAAAAGAAATTGATTTACTTCAGCGAGCAGTGATAGATGAAGGATATGACATGCACTGAGCATGCCTAGTTCCTTGCTCATGCCAAAAAATTCCCAGAAGGATAAATCTCGTTTCCTGCCTTACTTCACAGAATTTAACTTTTTAAACAAGTCATGTTCTGTGGTTTGGATTCTGTGTTTATATCAGGGTTTGTTTCCAGGCTCAAGGACAATAATAGTACATAGATCTGAAAAATCTGAACATTTTCATGTGGAGAAAAAATCTCGAGTTTTTAATCTCACTTTCTTATTATTTACATTAATTCTTATAAACCAGCCCTTATAGATAAGTTGCAATAAAAGCTGATATTTTCCAGGTATAAGCTGGAAAATATGTGAACTTGAGCTTTCATTTAAGTCAAACTTATTTCCATGATTTCAGGCTGTACTTATATATTCATACTGTAGACTTTATTTATTTTAGAAAATATGGAGCTGGAAATTAAGACTTAATTTTAAAAGTATGTTCGGTGTTTAAACTGACTTGTGCATTTTATACATACATACACACACTTACATACATAAACCCTTTGTGATCTACGGATTATAGCTGGATTCAAGTCCAACTGGAAGCAGAACATGAGTTGTATTGAACCTGTTGACTGTATTTAGAATATTGTAAGATTTATTTTTTTTTCTGGCACTCCTTTAATAGCTGCATTGCTAAAAAACAAAACAAAACAAAACAAAACAAAACAAAACAAAACAAACCTGTAACATTTCCATGTGATTTGATTATGTCTTTCAAGAACATGCAGTGTTATGCAAACTTCTAGCATGCACAAATTTGAGAAAGTATGTTAATAAAATGTATACATACAAGAGGACACATAAACACACAAACAAACCAAGCAAGGATCAAACTTGAGACATAACACGTCTTGCTGGATTTTAAATTTTAATAATGCCCCCAATTAACTCCATAACAAGTACTCAAAACTTTATTGATATATGCAGGAGCAGTTCTCCTTATATGCTAGTGTTATTCTGAAAAAAAACACCAGTTATGCTGTGCAGAAAAACAAAAATATGAAACAAAAGAAAATGAAAAAGCTGGTGTTACAGAATCACTTCTAGTGTTAATGGAAAACTGGTATATTAGCTAGCTTCTGCTGGGCTTCGGTTTGTCTGTTACATTTTTTTATTTAACGCACATTTTTTTCAAACCTTATCTACACTGTATTTTTGCCTACTAATATTCTGTGTTTTAGTGTATGATAAAAATGTGTTATTTCTTCCTACTTAACACATACCTCAATAAGCTTAAAAAACACAGTAGTTATCCCTAGATAGATAGCTGGTTGTAAAAATATATATGTGTATGTGTGTATTGGAATATAAAAATGAATATATGCATATATTTGTATATATTCCTATGAAAAATGAGCAAGTGATTATTTCTTAGGTTCTATTAAAAGGAAAACTTAATGGGCAATAGAGGTAAGAGTTCCCCTTGCTGCCTGGCTAAAGCTTAAGCAGAACAGCTGGTATTTGTCCGATGTGACAGTTCTATGTGTTGCTGTTTGCTTCCACTGAACGATCTTCTTATTGCTAACTGTTCTGTAGGCAACAGTGCAAATTTTGTCATGACGGTATGGGCTCTTTTTTTTACTTGTCAGTGTAGGACTAAAACTGAAAATTTTAGGATAATAGTAAAATAAAGAGCACATGCCAAATCAGTTCAATATGACTCCTTTATTTTTCCATTTTACCAATACCTATGAGACTAGTTTCCAGAGCTCCAGGCTTGTTTCTTGACACCCAAAATATATAGTAAATGGCAATCCCTGCTTTTAATGTTAATACTCTGAAATATGTCTACAAACCTCAGTTCTGCTTTCCATGCAAGGATGCATGACCTTTATGTAGGAACTCAAAGAGCAGTTCAAAGAGGAATTCCTTCAAAGAGGGATTCCTTCAGACTAATGTGGACATCATTCATTCTTTGGCCCAAGGAGGAGTAACAAAAACAGCTGCTTCCACAATATTGCTGAGGAGGAGGGGTGAAAGAAAATGGAAAGAAGGAGAATGACATGCAATACTCCTGCTCCATGTGGTGCCATGTGGTCCCTGTTACACAAGACCAAGATATGTGCACCTTGGACATAATCCATATATGAATCAGGATGCTGCTCAGCTGCTGCGCCGGTACAGAAGGTCATAAGAACAGACACACAGCCTCTAACACTGGCTGTAAGGGACACCTACTGAGTAGCAAAATCAGGGAAACATAAACGATGCTTCCTCAAACACTCTCTCAGCTTCCAACTATTTTTAGGGGATTTCCTGAGTCTGACATGATTTATTGAGTCAGTAATCCTCAGTGGATTTCTTTTCCATGGTCTTGTTCAGTGTCGCCTTGAACCTATGTACGTTTTTGCATATACAGAATCCTTTGGTGGGACACTTAACAGGTCTGTTGACTTCCAGACATAAAGAACAAGCTTCATTTGAAGCTTTCTGCTTCTTTCTTCTTGGGATCTTCATGATACAACCTTGCAAGAAGTAGCACCTAGATCAAAGCACACCAGTAATGAATTTCCAGCCATGTGTTATGGCCATGTTCTTCTTTTAAAGACCAAAGCGCTTCCAGCACCTTGTGTTCCTGAGGCTAAGAAAAAAAAGGTATATTTGAATTTGAGGTATTGTCTGTCATGAGTCTAAGACAAGCTCAAGTTGCTGAACCTTTGCAATTTTGGGTTGCTTCCTGTCATGTTGTAGCTCTTTTCCAGCTGGATCTAAACATGTTACCCTATTTGGATGGCGTGTTTGCTGCTTGGGGGGTGGACAGCCTCATATGCACTTAGTGCCCAGCACACAGAGATCAAAACTTGTCTATGTAACCATGGCATCTGTAAATAAATAAAATGGATATCAATCATTATTACCATACAGTTCCATCTAAAATAAAATAGTCTCTATAAATGGGTAGATTCTTCATAATTGCGCTCCTGGGGCCTCCTCTTCTCCCTCAGGACTGTCCCGAGAACATTGTCTGCACAATCATAACATCAAGTTCTCAACCTGGTACCTCTTGCTGTCTTTCTGTCTTGTTGCCTCAGCTGCTTTTGTAGCCAAATATAAATAATCTCATTTGCTTTGCTTTTTTTCCTATTGTCCTTAGATTCTCTTTCCATCATAACTGAACCCTCAGATATCTTACTCTTTATTTCTTTGCCAACAGTCTTTGATAGGTACTTTTCTAGTATCATATGTTTACTAAATAATACCCTTAAATATTTGAGTTATTGGAATAGTTTACATTTAGTTGTTCTTGCTGCGTCAGAGTTTCCTTGATGTTTTTCATTTGACTCGCCTCCTAGAGGGTTTGAGACTCTTTGCAGTGTTTACCTGAGGAACAGGTATCTCCTAAAGGGCTGCCTGATTTTATGTGAATTCCTTTATTCACATGCCCTACTGATATACTGAAGAAGCTTTTTGAAGTATGTTTCTCAGATAAACTCAGGAATTATGCCCTAGGAATGCACCATGGAGCAGATAAAGTGTAATGAGAAAAGGAACACTTCAGGTGCTTATGCAATTTTTTTTTTTTTTTTAACTGGAACAAGTTTATCTTTATAGATGCATCTGCAGAAATGTTTCAGTCTCCTTACAAATTTCCTCCCTATCTACTCAGCTGCCTCCTGCAAAACCACATCACTTATCACCATGGTGTACTCTTCTTCAGCTGCAAGCTTAGGACTTTCTCTTTGGAAGCTATAAGGAGTATCTTCAGCTTCATCAACCCAGTGAATCTTGGCCAAACATACAAAGCTACAGTCCCCATGACAATAACACCAGCAGTGAAGGAAAAGGTATTTTTTATATTAAAAATGTACTGTGATTATCTACTTAAGACACCTCATGGTGAGATTCAGTCTAAATTGAACTGTACAACTTCCACCAAATTTTTAGCCATCATGTGCCTTGTACACTAGTAAGTTAAACAGGACTAGGGAATACTCCCAGGTACTCAAATTTCAGCAGCTACAATGTTAAATACTCTGATTGGATTTTTTCAACAAGGTCAACCAACACATTTCTCAAAAATTTCTAGCAGAACTCGAGACTTAGCACAAAGTCTTCCCAATAGGTGTTTTGGAGGGCAAAGTAATTTAATAGAGTGGATGGAGTCAGGCCTTGGCATTTGCTTTGCTGCCAGAGAGCAGTCCTTGGCATATTTAATTTACTACCAGAGTTGAAGATCGGGGAAACAGGGCTCCTGAAATAACAAGTTCCCTGCCTTGCCAGAAGAAAGAGTTCTTTGAGATGTACTTCGGAAAGCCTCTAGAGGAAGATATAATTTGCCTAATATAAGTCCTTGGGTTTGGACACCATCTTCACTGCCTGCCTTAGGGCAGAATTCTGTCAATGGGAGAGAACAGCACTGGCATAATACTTCTGCAATGGCTTCCATCTGGAGAATCACAGTAATTAGTACTGTGACATAACCGTGTTCATTAGAAAGAAGGAAAATGAAGCATAAAAAGTATCTGTAGGTCTCTGAAAGGTGCTGCTCCTGTAAGGAGCACAACTCATTCTCTCTTGTCCCACTCAGGCACTTGGTGATGAAATCAGGCAAATTCAGATTTAGGTTACACAGAAAACCAGAGAATATTTCTTTTGGATGGTCACTCTTTCCCCTTTAACTTCTACTTATCACGAAATGTGACAAGGTGTGGATTAACAACTTGCTGAATCTAATCATGTAATCAAAGAAAGTGGAACTGGAAAAGGATTTTGAGAGGTCATATGGTACATTGCATTGCCCCAAGGCAGAACCAGTTCTGCTAAGGACATCGTGGACAGCTGTTAGAAAAACAGCTGTTTTAAGGACTTGTAATGACAATAATTCCAAACTCTCCTTAAGCAATGTGTTCCAGTTCTTCACTATCTGTACTACTGCATTGTTTTTCCTAATGTTTAACTTTAATCACCTTTACAGCAATTTAAGCCCATTATTTTTTGTCCTATCCTCTTCTGGCACAGGCAAAAGATTTGCTTATTCTCCGAAACAGCCTGTATTGAGCTTGAATACAGTTAATATGCTTCCTCCTCAAATCATCTTTTTTTTCTGGGTTACACATGTCCAAGTGTTGTCGATCTTTTAGAGATGGTCATGTTTTCTAGCTTTATGATCATCTACATGTGCTGTTACTCATGGGACTACACAGGCTGTTGAGTGAGCTCCCTAAGCCAAGTGACCACATACTGCCAAGAACAAGGAAGACGACATGACCACATAATTGGGAAAAAGGTCAAAAAGAGAAGTAAAGCCTTTTATAACAGCACAGATTAAAATTTACTTAACCAGTCACGAAACTCAAATGAGGAAAGTGAGTGACATCAGTAGCAACAGGGAAAAGGAGCTTTGAATTAAAAAGAAAAAATGGATTTTTACATACTTCCCTTTACATGACAATTTAGTATGGATAGGTAGACATGTCCTCTTTTAGACAAAAACTTCCTTTGTCAGCTTTTCTTTGCACTCTACTGTCCAGTCTCAGTGTTACTCCAAACACTGATAGAAATAGACTCATCTAGATAATCCCTACAATCCTGCTCAGCACTGCAGGACCACCCAGACTCACACATTAGATATTCTTTCAGTTTACTTCCTTATGCAATGGATATGTTTTAGGATGCCTGATTAAAGTCTTCATTGAAATCCCCTAGTTTTTTTGGATTGGGGACCAGATTTTATCAATACTTTAATTTCTGGGAGAGTAGCTTCATCGTAAAATTCTAAGTCACTCTGAAGTGGATTTCTCCTAGGTGTCTCTAACTGCATAATGAAATATAGGAGTGTTTATTTGTCTTGTGTTTTCTGGTATATGCTTAGACAATTTTAGGTAATGATTCTGAGGTTCTACATTTTGAAAACGGGTATGTAAAATGGATTGGACCTAGAATCTTTGACTATAGTTGTATTAGTGGACAGGATCAGGGGAGTGGCACAAGAACAGATACCCATATGGTTAAATTGTTAATCAACTCCCTGGTGCCCTTTTGGTTCATGTCAAATAACACTATCTCTCTGGAAACTAGCATACTCTGAGGATCATTCCCAAGGGATGGTTTGGATGCAGCCACCCTGTTTTGTAATATAAAATAATTTATTAGTGTGGCTGTTGCCAGACCACATCATTTGGCCTCCAGGACAAAAATGGGGCTAGATACTGTTTTTCTTGCTGCCTTCTGTGTGTGTAGCCTTGGGACAAGAGTTTGAATGGATCAGGTAACTCCCTAAATTATTGCCTGTAATGTTTTTCAGTATCTACCATAATTTTTGAAATTTCTAAGAAAAACTTCCTATGGAATAAGCTTCATAATTATAAAATTTTAACACAAATATTTCTGCTAACCAGTAACATGGTAACATTTATCCAGTAATGTCTTCATGGATTTCAGTGGAAATTCACTGTTAGTACAAATTATTAAACCTTCTGTTGGCCTTCTATTAAAACCAAATTTCAATTTGGGTTGCAACCTAATCCACCCTCAAGCGTGTAAGGTAGGTAATACTGCTGTAGGGCAGCTCTTTAATCAGCCAATGTTGCCTATCTATAAAGTGAATCAGTCACTCAACTTTCTCAACGTGCTGCTCACGTGGACCTCTCTTCTTTTCATAGCTTGTCTTTTCTGCATTATTTCTGGTTTTCAATTACTGTTTGTCACAAACTTTGTGAAAGTTTTTATAGCTTGTCTTTTAGAGAGGCAGAACTTTCAGGTAAAGATGAGTCTTAGAGTCACAAAGCATAATATTTATATATCATACAGCTTAAATAATAACCAGTCAAAGAGATTTAGGACTAGTGGTAAATCTTGAGACTTTTGGGCTTTATTGCTTTCATGCTTCCAACTTCTTCCTTTTCATCATACCACTCGTTTTGTCCACTACAGGTAAATCAAAGAGTTAGTTAAAGAACCAATTTCTGTAACAACGGTTTGTTTATATCATTTTCAGTCCTGGCCCCCAAATACAAATCAGTATTAACAGTTTATAATGACAGTGTTAACATTTTCTGTTTCTAAAGTAAACTAAACATTTAGGAAAGCTGTATTGCAACACATCTTTGTTTTCTTTAATGCACCAGAGATTTTTGTCTATCTAGGACACTCTGGGTTTCTAAATTTTTCTTTTTTTTTTTTGCAAGTATAGCATATATGTGAAGTTACATTGATTCTCTCTCAATTTTCCTTTAAAAAATTGGGGTCTGGGAGTTTTGTTGTATTTATTCTATTTTGTTATTCAGATGTTGCACAAACAAATCAGTATACTTAGATTATTGCAACATTCACAATATGAAAAGCCATTGGATATACCAGGATTTAGGATTTTTTTTAAGTCTGCTCAAGACAGCCAGAAGTAGTTAAAAAAAGTTTATTTTGCTTTCTGTTTGAAAACATTTTCATCCATGGCAGTTAGCCTGATCCCTACTGGGAAAAGAGAGACCTAATTTTGTCCTGCTTAATACAAACAGAATTCCCAGTGACTTCACTGGGAGTTTTGTCTGAACTAGGACCACAGAAGAAGGCCTTATCAACTTCCAAGAATATTCCTCTGCTTTCCTGTGGCCTAACCCAATCTCTGCAGTTTACCAGGTATTTAGGTTCTAGCAATGTATCAAAGTTCTTTGCAGATTATCACATCCTTATACAGTACTTTTGGACATTTGCTAGAGATAATGATTTTGTAGGAATTGCCACATGCCGTAGGTAGTTCTACACCCTTCTGTATAGAGTTGACACCTCTGGACATTGACTCTATATCAATGAAAATGCTTCCTATCCCCTGACTTTACTACTAACAACTTCATTTGGTAACATTAAATAGATATCTTGGGTTCAGAGAATAGTAAATATAGCATAGAAAAACAAACCATTTTGAAGAATGTATTTGCTCTGTGTTTAGGATACATTATACTATACCACATTATTGAGCTAGTTAGTGCTTGGAGACCAAAAAAAAAAAAAAAGAGAGAAAAGAGAGGAGAAATCTGAATGGGAAAGCCAACTTTGGCAGAAGCACTACTGCTGGTTTTAAGGAATGAAAAACAGAAGTTAAAAAAAATGAGAGAGAAGAAAGAAATCAGAAAACTTGTTTTTCAGCTGTGTATCAGACGAAGGGTAGATTATGGAGAAGTTTAAAAACAGAAGTTAAAAAAGAAAGGGTAAAAAAATGGGCGCTGTCTTCTTTTTAAAGATGGAGTGCAACTGGAAACAGCATGCAGCCAAAGGTCAGGGTCAAGAGTAATAGAATCCTGGCACTATGTGCTAGTTTATCTTCTACACAATGAACTCCTGCCAAACCATATACACAATGTCATACAGCAGGGAAAAGTGTCTGATGCATCTCCAGAGTATTTATGAGGGCTTCTGTTTTGAAGATAGTTTCTTAGGTAACAGAATATTAACATAATGGGACTATTTCTCATTTATCAGGGGCCTTTTTTTTTTTTTTTCTTCTTTTTTCTTTCTTTTTAGCTTATTCTGCAAATTAAACTACGATAACAGTTTCCCCTTTCCTGGACTCCCTTGCCCAGTAAAGGGGATTAAGAGGATTGGGGGGGTTGTTACTTTATTTTTCAGATTTACATGAAGAGAAAGATTCCTGTGGTGATGGTACAAGAGCTGCTTCAAATAAGACTAAGTCTTGCTCAGCACCTTAAGAAATAAATAGTTGAGTTGGAATGATATGCACTTGCAACATTTAAAGGAGATGAAAGCAGGTCTTGACTAAGTTGTTACTTCTTGGACTGTGTGCCTTCCTTTTCTCATATAGAACTGTGTGTTATGCTTTATTCCTTTTAGGCATAGTAGTATATTTATACTCTGCCTGCAAAACCTTCCCCCACCGGTGTACATTCAAAGCACAATCCAGTAGTTTGTTTTTCTACATATCCCCTTATTTCAAAAATGTATAAATATTACAATATTAGTTTTAGAAAACAGTTTATCTAAAGGATATAATATATTAAAAAAAATGCAGGTATACAGCTTGAAATGCAGGAGAACAATATGTCAGATTATGATCCACCACAGGGAGCAAAATATCTTCATTAATGGAATGTGGATTAAACTCACAGCAGCTGCTCTGTAATATTTATATTCCAACCTCTCATGAACTTTTATTAGGGGACAAGTGAGATCACATTAACTGCAGCAAAACAAAATTCACATATTCACTTACCTCAGAGTAGTCTATGCCTAATTTTCTAGCTCTTATTTGGCTCCTCTCCAAGTAAATTATTCATGTCACCATGAACATTACTTGACAAGTAAGGTAGCACACAAGATGAGAGTCTGCCTATTTCAAAAGTTTTGACTTCTACAGAAGTATATGCTATTTTAAATTTTTCATAACTATTTAGAAGACAATATAGATAGAGGCCTGGTTCACTCCAATAAGTGAACTTATTCAATTGCCTGATAAAAAGGAAATTTATATGAGGCAGAGGTTTCCCTAAAGAACTTCCTGGAGACTGCAAGAACTGAAAAGGTGCACTCTCTCTGGTCCGAAACTCAAACTGAAAACCCTGCAATGAGTTTTCAGCTTTTGGAAGTTGAGGAAATAGATGAACTTCGAGAAGTCAATAGGGAACATAGGGTTCAACACTGTGTATTAAATAGTCAAGGATCTTAATAGTATGGGATATTCATAGCACAAAGCAGAAGAGTGGAATCAGGACAGGAGAGTCCATGTTGTTACAAAGAAGTCAATTCAGTTGAACAAGTTCAGCTCCTCTGCCATACTGAATCAGACTCCAGAATTGTGCTGTGTTTCATAAAATGGAACATAATCAAAGCAGAGAAGTGACTCTAAAGCACTGTTATACAATGCTATACAAACAGTACAGCTGAAGACCCCAAGAGTTTGTCTTGAGCGAGATACTGGATTTTCGTGCTGAGTTAACAACCCCAGAGGAACTATGACTCCCGAAGCTGCTTGAGGCTTTATCAAACTCAATTCACTGTATGAGTTCTTAATCCCAGAGAACCACTCGAAGGTTATAAATTACACAGTAGGTCAGATCCTGCAAAGCCACCTGCAGCTGCATAATTCCCAGAACTAATTTTTCTAGGGCTATGGGCTGTTTACAATTCAGATTGTTAGAAAGCAGGACTGAATTCTGGGGAGTGCTACTGGTGTCTGAAAACAGCGTGGAAAACGGTAATCAAAGGTTAGTCAGGTCCAACACCAGGCAGTGATACTACCTGCAACAACAGAAATAACAACCTTACCTTTGTTTATTCCTCTTCAAGTTAATTGTCAGGTATAGCAGAGGTTTTTTTTGTAACAGGTTGCAGAGGACAGCCCTTTCATTAAGTGACATTCACCTACTTGCATCTAGCGTTCTTTTGAAAGAAGTTATTTTTCAGATGCATATTCTGCACACTAGCATATTTTTTCCCTATTTCAATATTTTTTAACATTTGAAATGCTCTGCTAAATGTTCTCCCTCTTGCATGTAAATGATTTTCTTTCAGAAGAAAGATAATCAACACTTTCCTTCCACCACATGATTTTCTCAGTGAAAGACTACACTGGAAAACCACTGATTCTTGCTCTAAAATAGGTTCTAGCCTTGTAAACAGAAATGCTGAACTTGTGTATCTAGTTGCATGTCCAAAACTCACCACTTGAGAGTCTTGGGTAGAATTCAAGACCCACACTGTGTTCTGCTCAGAATCTCAAACCTATGATTTTTGAGATAACAATAAAATATAGCAAATTCAATTTTCTTTATTCAAAACTGAAGTTTAATTGTATTAATAATGGAATATACAGCAAAATTAAATTGAAATATTACTGGTTCTGTATGCAAACCAAAATATAGTACTTCTCTGGGCAGGGAACACTACTGCTGAATACCAGTGAGGGTTAATCTTGCTAGCTATTGCAAAAGTCTGTATCCAAAATGTGCATGGAGTAATGCTGGCTCTAATTAGTACACTGTATGGAGAGATCAGTCAGCTTCTTTCCTAGCAATTCACTAACTTTTCTTTTGTGTAAACTTGGCATGGAAAGGCTGTTGCTATTGAACTAAATAAAACCCTCAGCACATGGCCATGGCCCAAGGGGACACTTTATCATTTGTATATAGAGAGACATTTGATTATGGCTTAATTATACAGTATACTGCTATTTATTTTCAATCAGTCTGCAAACTCCGTAATTGTGGATTATTTACTGATGAACTACTTACCGTCCATTATTCTATTATGTTAATGTATTCAAATCCAAAAACATACAAATGTTTAATAACCTAGTTTAAATCAGTTGGGCTTTTATTGGCTTTCAGGAAGAAATGTAGAAACTGACAATCTGCTAAATCAGAGTTACACAACACAGAAAACAAACTTTGTTTTGTTTCATTTTTTTAAGTTTCTAAAAATTGTGTCCAATTTATCATATCATTATTATTTGCTACTGTACTTCTGTTTGTCATCTTCTCTGCATGGTATTTAATCAACTGCAGAAATCAAACAAATAAGACAGTGGACAACGTTTCCCAAAGTTCTAAGCAGCAGGATTTTCCAAATCATAAAAATGCTTCATAACCACGCCTTTGGACTCCCAATTTTAAATTATAAATTACAGCTTTCCCTTTCTTTCATTTCTCTACCCAGATTCTCACTAGCCCTAGAAGGAATTACTTAGAATACTTGCATCTGAGCCAAAATCAGATATTTTCTTGAGTTCTAGCAGGACTTGAACTGCATTTTCTTCATCTCCTGCGGAGTTACCTCAGTCAAGGGGTTACGGACTCTTCTGAAGTGGCACTTTACTGCTATGCAAAGATTTTAATCAATCTGTGTCACAGAGAAAAGTCTAGAACAACACATTACTCTAAAGTTACAGGGCTGCATGAGGAGGCTGACATTGCAGCCCATGCTTCTGTTCATACAAAAGGTTATGGATCAGATCCAAAACAGTTCAGAGAAAAGCTGAATTAGGGTAGTTTATATCCCAGATATCTCTGTAATCTTCGCTTTTGCTATGGAAACAGGGGAGAGGGAAGCAGGAAATAAGTGATACACTTCTCAAATGTTTTGCCAGCATGGACTGATTAGTTGCACTGTAAAACATCAGCAGAGGCACCAGACTGATGTTTAAGTAAAAGCAAGTGCCAAAGGTGTGGAGCAAGATGGGCATAGAAGCACATTTTTGACTTCACAGTCATGGACAAAATTTGTTCCTTATGTAGCCCCTTTCCAGAGTCCCAGTTCAGATCTTTGGCAAGTGCAATAAGGATTTGCCAGTGTATTTGAATTTTCCAGCCTGTTTTCCTTATGTTATGTTTTTATCAGTTTACCCTCATTTTGTTAAGTTTCTGTGTCTGCATATTTCTAAGTCTCCTCAAACCTGAAGAGGTCACTTTCTCCTCAAAAATACCTAACAGACGGTTACATATTATTGACTTGATGGCAGTTCACTCTGACAGTGAAACAAGAACCAAACTCCAGGTTCTCCAGTGTGCAAGGACCATAAAAAGGCAACATTGCTTTCACTCATTTTGTTCTGAAGGGCAATTCATAAATTTCAGAATGGTTTCCTACTAAATCTCTTTAAAATGTCAACCTATTGACCAAGACAGAAATTGTAGATGAAACATTTCAGGTAAGAAAATGGAGACCCAACCCAACAATTGCTTCTCTGGATAACTTCTCTTTTATGACTTCTCAGAGGATTCCTCTATAATGTGGACTGTAGGATCAGACACAAGATTTATATGGTAAATTAACCACGTAAATATGACCAAGTAAATCACTACTTTAATGTAGCAATAAAACATTATATTAAGGCTTCAATATAAATGATTTGTACAGAGGTTAGTAATTGAATACTAGATATTAGATGCATATTACATACTTTAGTAGTATTTGTTATGGATGGTTACAAGCACATTAGTAGGTGTTATTGATCTGTTCATTCTATAATAACCTTTAAGAAATGATTTACCATTTACTGAAAGGGTTATTACTCAAGTATCAGCTCTTCAGACATTATTTATAGATATTCCATAATGTTAAGCATAATGACTATATCAGGTTTAATAAACCAATATTGTAGTTTTTTTCTGCCATTAGGTTTACTGAGAACATTTCATTAACATCTATACAAACTTTTAAGGTCTTTTTAGTCATGGCTGAAGTAATATTCTCCCTATGAAAATCTAAATAGCAACAATAATCATGATATTCAAATATAATGAAATCAAGTAGTGCAGAATTTCAGTATTCATTGCATTTAAACTATTTTTCTTAAGCCAAGAATCTGAGTCAGACAGAGACTTACATTGCTAGCTTGGTTTGCAAGGGAAGAAAGCAGCTGCTTTTGCATTTTCTACACCAGCTTTGTTCTCACCAGGATGTGCACAGTAGATCTAACTGGTCATGATGAATGTGGGCATCAGGCAAACAGCCCATAAACGTCCAATGTGCTTCAAGAGTACAAAGGCACATCTCTCCCTTTCTGTTTGCAGTATTTTTGCAGTGAACAGAAATTCTGAAAGCAAAACTCTGACAACCTGGAGACCAAAAAACATGAGAAAATGTAGTAGAATTGCTGCCTGGATTAGCGTGAAACTTAATGTGCCTGTATGCTTACTGCATCTGCAGATTAAATGTGTTTATATAGAGACACACACAATACTTCTGATAGTTTCATATCACAAATGAAGAAAAACAATAAAACCAGAATAGTTTTTACTCTTTAAAATTAATATTCCTGTAAAGTAAAATCAAATCTGTCAACTGTCTTAAACAAGGTTTTATTTGGTTACTGTAGTGTGATCAAGACCCTTATTTATGTTTCACTACTTTCACGATCTTACCATGAATTCAAAACTATTTGTTTTGTTCTTCTTGAAGTTCCAGTTCTTCAAGTCAACTTATTTTGTGAGGATCTTAACATTCACAATGAAATAGGTTTTAGGCCTCAGAGATGAAAAGAAAACCTCAGAAAGGTATCCCGAAATGTCTACTGAATTTTCTTTGCATGGCTTTTTCATCAGAAAATACTGCTATGAGAAAACTGGACTTTTTACATGAAGAACAGGCTTTGAAACAAATTTATATATATATACATATATATATTTTAATCAGAAAATAATTTCTTCCCAATACTGATTTTCAAAGGATGTTGAAAACGTAAACACTGGAAAGCAGAAAAGGGTCTGTCATATTTTGATAAGGTGACTCTTCAGGGACCAATGTTTAATAAAAGTGAATATTCAAAATTAATATTTTTAAAAATATCAAAAACATCTAGTCAAAAGTTTGCCCAACTTGAATCTAACAAGGGGCACAATTTCCAATTATACATTAGACTACCATCACTTTGAGCACTTTTGGCTTCCAACCCCACACAACTAGCTGTTTAGGTTTAGCTGAGTATGATTTCTCATCCTGCACCTGCAGGTTATGAGACTGATATTCTTAAAAATCAACAATCTAGTATGCATTAATTCCCATCAATATGTTAGACAGAGCACAGAATACTGATGCTCTGTTCATGTCTCTGGTTTGGAAATGGATTGGGCGAGGGTTAATATTTACAACACAAATATTAACCCTTCCTGCCTTATTTCCCATTGATCAAGCAGGACTGAACAAAAGCTCATAAAACAGAGAACCACTCAGTTTTTGATCTCTCTGAAGACTAGTAATTTTAAATTAGCTTTCTAACTTCAGGTAGTCATCCTCCAGAATCCTTTTCATCCTTCAGAAATAATGTCTTCTGCAGAAGCTCCTATCACTCTCTATTTTGAGTAGACAAATAACTTAAAAAAACAATGATGTTTTAGATGGCAATAACAGTGTGAGATTAATCCCATTATTTAAACTAATTTTCTTCTGAATTTTTACATTAGATGTGGTTCTAGAGAAATTATTATGAGATGGTTTACAGGTGTTTTTTATTACTTTGTTGATACAATAAAAAATTAATATAAACACATTTTTGCAAGTATATTTTGGGCATTTCTCCATACTCTTAGTACTTCAATTCCTAAAGTAACATTTTCTCTTTTTTTTTTTTCTCCTTAATAAAACATTGTTTATGTTTTATCTTTACATTTTTTCATGTTTTGTGTGCTGTTGTCCTCAAACACTTAATTTTAATTTTAATCACCTGCTTCAGTTTTCATGAATGTTTTGAGTCTACATTTTCCATTTAAATGCCTCTTTTATGCCTCACCACTATGTTGCCTGCATGTAACAGATCTCGACATGGCCCTCTGCATTTTTGGATTATATCTTAGCCATTAATCTTTCTTTATTGCTCTGTGTTTAACAAACTGTTAAAAATAACGGTACCTGGCAATGGAAAAGTGTGGTGCCCTTTAAGAAGCATTGTTTGAACTGATATTTAAAGATTTCTAATTCTCTGGGGTCAGGAAAGTAACGTTTTCATGTTTTTACAAGTCGTTTTGCAGCAAGTCTTATATTATCCAGAAATGATGTTTAAAGTTTCAATAGCTTCTGGTTCTCTGTGCCACATCACCTTGCAATTGCCCCCAAATTGTTTCTGAATCACGTTTCCTCTGGCAAGGAGTGGTAACCCTCATTTTATATTACATTGTACAATGTACAGTGCTCTCACCCCACTCATAACAATGTTAATGTCAGAATGAAAAATGATAAAGCATAAATTAAATAGCAACCATATGTTTTCTGTAATATATCTTTTTTGTTTTCTGACCCAGGTAAACAATTTCCTTATATCTCCTGTTCAGATCTGCATTTCATCCTCCAGATTTGCCTCACAAACACCAGAGAGCAGGCATCTTGTCTGTGTCCAGACAGCTGAACTTGAACTTCAGTTAATACAAAGTGATAGTGCTCATTGCTGCTAAACAAGCTTTTCGTTTTAACCAGTGAGCTTGTTAAATAACGTGTCTTCCATCAGCCTGCGGTCATTGTAGAGCTTTACAAACAAACTTAAGCTTCCAGCCCATGTTATGACAAAGAACAGTGAATCTTTCCATGGGATTATTCTAGTAAACCCTTAGTAAATTATCTGAACAAATAAATGTTACAAAATTCTACTGGTTGAGCTCCCCACCCTCCTCCTCCCCAGCCTTCACCAGCAAGCGGAAGGCGCTCTGTGTATATCACATTCTCTAAAAAGGAGGCCATCCAAAAGCTACAGAAATCATTACAATAAAACACAAGCCACTAGTTTCCTCTGGTGCAGAAGGGAGACCATCTGTGGGCCAAGGTCCTCTCCATATGTGGATCTTTGGTACAGGAGAGCACAGCCCAGCTGGTGCGTCGATAATCAAAAATTGTCCTGCATACATTTTTCTCTCTTTCCCTTGAAAGATGTGTTCTGAACAGCAGGCACCCTTTGTTTGCTGCACAGGGGCTGTTACAAATATGGATCCCCAGCAGCAGGGAAAGCAAGGAGAGGCAAGGCACACACGGAGCGTGAAGGTGATGTTTACCGTGCAGCTTTGGCAGCTGCAGCGAGTGCTGCATGGGGCTTTGAGCTATGTCAGGGTGCTGTGCATGTTTTGGGTTGTACATATTCTCACCTCCATGCTGATGGAGAATCCCTGTCAGGTTCTCTGCCCTTGTCTCATCTGGCTTCCAAAACCCATGCTCTCACCCCTTCCTGCTTAATTTGTTGACATTTAATCAAGTTCCCAGTAAAACAAACAAACAAACAAACAAACAAACAAACAAGGAAAAAAAGAAAAAGCCTTACAAAATCTTGTGCCTAGCTTGTCATAGTTTTTGCTTCCTCTCTTCCGTGTATCATTTTCAGCACCTATTTTTCTCATCTGTTTCTTTTGTTAGCTGGTCATAGAATGGTAGAATCATAGACTGTCCTGAGTTGGAAGGACCCACAAGGATCATCGGGTCCAGCTCCTGTCCCTGCACAGGACAACACTCGGTTCACACCATGTGCCTGAGGACGTTGTTCAGTCTCTTCTTGAACACTGTCAGGCTTGGGACCATGACACCTCCCTGGGGAGCCTGTTCCAGTGCTCCAGCAGCCTCTGGGTGAAGAACCTTTTCCTAATGTCCAACCTAAACCTCCCCTGGCACATCTTCCTGACATTCCCTCAGGTTCTGTCATTGGTCATTAAAAGAAGAGTTCGGTGCCTGCCTCTCCTTCTCCCCTTGTGAGGAGGCTGTAGACAGTGATGAGCTCGCCCCTCAGTTTCCCCTTCTGCAGGCTGAACAACCCAAGTGGCTTTAGCTGCTCCTCATACGGCTTCCAAACCCTTCACCAGCTTTGTCAAGGCAGCTTCTCCTGCCGATTCCCCTGTGACAAGTTTTTTTTGCTGAAGTGCAGTGGTGGGTACAAACACACAATCAGACTTATTGCCACAAATTATGTCGCTGCACCACTGAAATGCACAGAGCAGCAATTTGCTGAGAAACAGGACATGCTTCCCAGGTGGCAGACTGCACCAATGGATTTCTTTTGACACTGGTACTCGGTACTGGTTCTGTTACAGTGACTCTGGTGCACAGGCTAGCCCAGTTAGGTGAAAAATGAGGGTAAGACTCATAGGAGGCAAATAAAGTTCAGTGTTTTATTTGTCTGTCCTGAAGAATAAGAAACAGGAGCAGCTGAAGAGAACATTTTAAGACAGGAAAAAATAGCTTCTGGAAGTGTGTAGTTTTCACCTTTGATTATAGGTGGAAACTGAAGAACCAGCTTAGGTTTTAAGTTTGGCTTTCAGGTAGCTAAAAGAATACATCCTATGGATGCCAGCCTGTGAGATCTAGCAGATATTCATCTTACTCTTCTTTTTTTCCATATAGTTTGCAATAAATATAACTACACAGCAGTGAGGTGCTACTAAACTTTATGGTTTGGCATTTTACTGTTCATGTACATTTTTCAGAAACATAGTGTTTTTGCATGGATCAGACATATTTTATCTTTATTCAGGTTTCTGAATATACTGAACAATAATCTGCTTGGCTTTGCTGGTGATTATATGTCAATGGTTAAGACTGCAAGGAAAACTGAAAAACCTGACTGACTGATTAGTAAAGTCAACATTCTTTGGTTTTGGATGTGGATGCCAGGTAAGAGGTTTTAATTCTTTAACAGTTATGTGAGAAATAACAAGTTAGATAGGGAAAGAATTATGAAGAGAAAGAGTTTTAAAACAATCATATGTTAAGTGTCATGTACTCAGCAGGTTAGACTGATCAGATCTAATGACAGTATTTGTAAGACTTACATAGGAAAGTAAAATCTTTCATACATTCTCCACCCCTGGGAGACTACAAAAAAAAAAAAAAAAATTACGCAAGTCTGGAAATGTATTTTAAAAGCCTCTACATATGATAGAAAAGACTGTTCAGATATATGCACCTTAAACTCTAATCTAGATTCGAAATGGCATTTGGACTTCAAGCTATAATTGTACATATAAAGAAAGAAATTTCAGGGAGAATGTTATTCAATTTGTCTGGAAATATCAAAGTGACATGGAAAAACAACAGGTACCAAGTTGTCTCTGGTTTTACTGTGTAACTCTGTAAAGTTCTTTGAAAGCCTCATCCTTTCTAACCTGCAACTGGAATCTGGCAAGGCAAAACTTGGCACCTTGGAACATCTTTTAATTTTTAAACCAGATCAAGATAAATATTTCTCTGATTCAGCCCTGCCTGCTTGCAGATAAAGTGTAACACCTTACCTTGCTGAGCTCAGGAATACTCAACAAGAAGATGAGATTTGATTTCATTTCATTTTTTATTCCCCTTTCTGGGAATCCTTCAGACAGCTCTCTGACCAGAAGGAGATCTTCCTTTCATGTGCTTAATCCCATTGTCTTTGATATTCCCTCAGCTTACCATTCTCTTCTGAATATTTTTTTGGTTTTTTTTTACTCCTTGATTTTTTTCTCACCAAAAAAATTATGTAACTGAATCCCAACTCTGAGTTTAGAAGATCACCCTGCTCATAGTGAGAAGGGATGCTTCTAGTCCCTTGCTTTCTGCTTCATCTTGCCACGAGTCATCCTTCACACTGGTCATGAGAGTGTCTGTGTGAAATTCAGTCAGAAATAAGTTTACTCCATGTGACATGTCTACTCTTCATTCAGACAAGCACCTAGAGGCCTGCTTGATTCGTCCCTGAGTGACCAATACACCAAATGGCACAGCACTGAATTAGAGAGATAACCTCAGTCCTCAGAAAGGCGAAGGTGCATCAGACCATCACTGGGCTTCAATTCATAATCAAGCCCAATTTTTCAGGCACAGCACTGACTGCAGCAAAGCTTGTCCATGTGTTTTGCTCTTTGCCAGATAAAGGATCCTCTAAACTCGCTTCACAGGATACTATAAGACACGTGTCATCTGTCCTCATTTTCCTGCAGACTAACTCTTTAGAAATCAAATACTGCAATAATCCAAAACCTGCCAACTTATCCTACTTCTTCTGGGAACTCCAAGGTTTTTGCCACTTGAGCTTATTTTTTGTAATAATATCTACAGAGACTCGCTCAACATTCGCAATAGCCAGAAAACACAATGACTCAAACATCCAAGCAAGGGCTAGGCAAGAGCACGGGGGAAACCCTTATCTCATTTTCCAGTCTTTGGTTGTCCTCTGTGTCTTCATCTTGCTGGAAGATGAAGCTGTCAGGACTGGTTAGCACTGCCAGGATGAGATTATTCCATGCCTTAAGTTAAACATGTAAGCGTTTGAAGGATTGAGGCCATCATTCCTAAAACTTTAATAAACTTTACAGTAGAAATAAGTTTCCCTTAACCCCATTTATTTAAACAATCCATATTGTTTTATATAGAGGAAACTATCCAATGCAAATACAGCTAAATATTTTAATGGTTTACACATTCATTTTAGAAAGTTTTCTTTTAATTTGTTAACTTTTGTTCCTTTGAACTGGCTCAACCTACTCATTTAATCCCTTGAGCTTTCAAGGGACAGCTTGCAGAAAGTTATATACACAAATATAACAAACATTTCAAATAAGGCACAATGCATAAAGCAGAGAAAGGGAAAAATTTGACAACAGCTGCTAGATTTAACACTAATAGTTTTGAAAGATCTTGGCTTTAAGGTTAAGAGTATCTTATGACAATAAGCAGACTTTGTATATAATGTCAACAGCCCTGTTGCAACATGTCCAGTTTTAATTTATTCTTGTTCGCTTGCATAAGACAAATAATATAATTATGTATGTCTGGTTCATGACATTCAAGTTGGAAAAAAATCAAATAAATCATGTTTTTTTAAGAACAGCAACTTCTAAAGCCTTTGGCCTACGTCCCTTATTAACATTAGAGACATTTTTGTCTGAAAGTGATAACCTGAAAGCTTGCAAGTATTTATTTATTTTGATCAGATTTCATCTTTTTGAGCCTCTTTGCTTCCGAATACGCTAGTGGTAACTAGTATCCTCCTTAGTCTTTTTTTATTTTTCTTTTTATGTGGAAAGAACATTGCAAATGATACCAATTACCTGATTAGCAAAAAGTTTAAGAATCTAAAGACTGCACTCATCAAACTTTGAGGCTCCATTGGAATCAGTTAGGCACACTGACAATTTGGAAATATTTTTATTCCCTTCTTTCTTATAATGGAAAGATAACACAAGGTACGTTAAAACCATATATTAATCACACATTATAGCATATACAGTGTTTTGGTGTGTTTCCTAGGATGTCATAAATCAGTAAAACTATTTATTTGTATATACATATTAAAAAAGAAGAAAAAATACTCTTTTTAGAACGATATTCTTAGCTGATATAAAGCAGCCTCACACTAATCCTCTCTGTGGAGCTCTTTATACATAAGGTGAAATTAATTTCACATGATTTTAGATGTCTGGTGTAACAGACAATATCAAATATGTAAGCTTCTATTATACTTACATGATGGAGAATTAGGCAGTTCAGCATGATGACATACATATTTGTCTGATACTTATGTTCAGACAGGATCCTAAAAACTAGGAGAGCCTCTATCTTTCCTTTGACCCTGAAGGGAATCTAGAGTGTGGGTTACTTCAGACATATAACTTCTAGGTAGCTTTAGGCAAACAGTAAAATATAGTCCAGGTGGAGATAAGGACTTTAAATAAAAATTGCCATATCTACTTTAAATTAAAATAACAATATATTTTAATAGTTTAAAATAATGCTTTTTGGTCCCTTAGGGAGGATGTAATAGGGTGAATTAGTGTTTAGGGGGTTTTTCTAAGCATTTGTTTTACACAGAGGGACTACCCTGACTTCAGTGAAAAATTTCCTGAGTTAGAGATTAAACAAAATCAAGATCTTACTAAGGGAAAGATGAGATAGTACTAAGATGGATGGCAAAAATAAGGTCTAATATAGAATACATAGGCTTAGCATGAAATGTGCGTGGAGAGCTTGGAAAGTACAATAGTGACATGTATCTGTGTAATGGTTCCAAAGCATTTTCTTTTGGATGATATTAAGACTTTTTAAAACAAACATATGCTCATGCTAATACTGTTTTGAAGTAAATGTATTAATGCAAAAATGTCCAAACAAATGTGCCAGATTTCCTCAGGGTTTAACTCCCACAGCAGCAAAAGAAGTAGTCCAGAGTGTTTGAAACACTTTCCATAGGAGCATTTTTACCATGCCAAGAATCAAAGCAGGAGCCCTGTGCAGTTGTGGTAATGCAGAAACCTTTGTAGTACACACATTGCAGGAACTCTGCTGTATCACAAAGGGAGAAAAGTCCAGGCATTATTCTTCTGGGTGTAAGATGCAAGAGAACGAGGGAGGTTTTGCTTTATGGTATCAATACAGGCTGGAGGATGAAAGGATTGAGAGCAGCCCTGTAGAGAAGGACTTGGGGGTACTGCTGGGTGAAAGACTGGACATGAGCTGGCAATGTGCACTTGCAACCTAGAAGGTCAGCCATAGAATAAGCATCAATAAGCATGGCCATCAATAAACATGGCCAGCAGCTTCAGGGAGGTGATTCTGCCCCTGTCGTCTACTCTGGTGAGACCCTATCTGGAGTCCTGTGTCCAGCTCTGGAGCCCTCAGTACGGGAAAGAGATGGATCTGTTGGAGAGGGGCCAGAGGAGACCACAAAAATGGTCAGAGGGATGGAACAGCTCTGCTGTGAGGACAGGCTGAGAGAGTTGGGGTCGATCAGCCTGGAGAAGAAAAGGCTCCAGGGAGACCCTATAGCAGCCTTTCAGTACTTAAAAGGGTTCTGTAAGAAAGATGGAGACACTGTTTAGCAGGGCCTGTAGTGACAGGACAAGGAGTGACGGTTTTAAACTAAAAGAGGGGAAATTCAGGCTAGACATCAGGAATTTTTTTTTTTTTTCTTACACTGAGGGTGGTGAAACACTGGCCCAGGTTGCCCAGAGAGGTGGTAGATGCTCCATCCCTGGAAACATTCAAAGCCAGGCTGGATGGGGCTCTGAGCAACCTGATCTGGTTGAAGATGCCCCTTCTCATTGCAGGGGTGTTGGACAAGTTGACCTTTGAAGGTCCCTTCCATTCTATGATTCTATGATTCTATGAGTTATCACGGTTACAGGGGTAGAGACCATGAAAAGATTCTCATCTGAGAGAAGGGAGCAAGAAAGAGTCTAAGCAGTGGGAAGACCTATACCTTTGCAGCTACACTCATGCACTGTCTCTGTGTTGAATCAAAAGACATCACCCTCAGTACAAGGGCCAAGTCAGGGTCCCCCGTCACATTTGTCAGCAAACATACAGGTGCTGCAGGTGACAGTGCAGTCCTCTAAACCCCAGCGATCTGCACAGTATCGGGTAAAACTAACTCCACCTTACTTCTCAGAAATAGAAAGACCTGTAAGCAGTCATAGGGTGATGACATCACTGTGACTGGTTTTATTTCTTCACATTTTGAAACAGTTATGTAAATGGCATTTTACAGATAAACTTATTTTTTTTAAAATAGACTTGCTTCTTGGTTTGCTAGCAGTTCAATCAACAAAACTTTCCCACTAGGTTCTAATTTATTCTGCAGCAAAAATGTTGATAAAAATGCACTGGTGCACCCAGGCAGGCAGAATCCCAATGCTTTGGGGATAATCCTTTAATGCCTGAAAGGTATTCAGCCAGAGTTTTGCAGGCAGAAGACTGAATCAAGTGTTTATTAACCAGATGATCTTGTTACTCCTATAAAGAACCTTGGATAAAATTTTATATTTAAAACTCTTTATCTACTATATATGCCAGACTTGGATTTACTAGAAGGGAGAGAGGAGGAAGGACAAGAGGAAATGCTGAGAGAACTCTAACCGCTCACATTACTACTCATTAGCTCAGTACATAAAACTGCAGTCCCTGCTGCAACCCCCAATTCACTGTCTCTCCTTTCACATTAGCCCTTTGTTCACTGCCCAAAAAACTCCAACACCATCAAAAAAAAATGTGCAGATATATATCAACTGGAGTTCCTGGCTTGCGTATGTGTGTTGACTCTATATACACGCAGATGTATATATGCACGTATACACATGTACAAATAAATAAATAAATAAATATCCACAAAAACGATGTTTTATTCCTAATAAATTATTTGTATTTCTTAATATATTGTTTCTTGGTCTTTTCTTGGGTAAAATGCTAAATTACTGGTTTTTCTTTCTTACTTTCTTTATAGGGGTCAGACTGCATTGTTGAATCACTTTAAATCCTGAGTCAGGAACGTGTCACAGAGTTATAAAACTGTACTGCTGATGGAGCAGCCAAGTGCTGATAGGAGAGCTATTGATTGCAGATCTACTTTTAGATTGGATTTGTGCTCTGCAGTCCTTTTACCTGGTCATAAAATATAAGTGGGGTTTACAAAAAAATAGCAGCCCGCTTAGGAAGTCTCTTAACAGGTTTTTTGAGCTTAAATGTACATTCCTTCAAGTACCTGTTAATTACTTTACTGTGATGATGTGCACCTGTACAATGTCAGGCTGCCCACAGAGCCATTGTTAACCTGCCCGTCAGCCATTTACTGACCATGATTCACAGTCAAGAGGTCTAGGATTATTGTCTACTGGGAATTATGTTTTAGCAGTACAACAGTGTGCTGGAGATGTCTTAATGGCTGTTCAAGTGAGATTGTTATAAAGCCTGCATTGTTGTTCTAGCCAGCATACCACCCAATTGCTTTCTAAGTTATGGCATCAGCAAGCACCAGGTCATCTGCACCTAAATCACATGCACATATCCAAAATGTTAATGTGGTAACTGGTAGCAATGTATACGATACTTTTAACCTCCAATTTGGTGGGTGCTTGGGATCAGATTATATGAAGTGTGCATGTATACTTCAACCTTTAGGGCTACAGCAAGCTTTGCTGATTTTAAATGTCATCGTAAATTTTGCCTTGAACAGCTCACCTCAGCTCATGTGCAGCTTTCCCCTCGATAAGCTGGAGGATAAAGAGTATAAGTAGGTTGTATTAACACTTGTGTACACCTCCTGCATGCCCCAGCTCATGAGTTTTCTAGACATGTGTTCAGATGAGTAAATATGGCAGGTACAGCACCCCTTCTTACATCTGCTTTTCTTTTAGACAAATACCCCTGCGCTGATGCGTACACACACAGAGGCAGATAAATACACATATAGTCACGTACACGTACTGCATCACAGGAAAACAGTGTAGGGAGACTGTAGAAACTCAATTTTCCAAACATTCTGCTGGTTTCTTCCCCCACCACCGCTATGGAAGAGACTGAGCACATCGGCTGAGTTCTGCTGCAAGTAGCTGAAGCAAAACATACTTGTTTTCATATTGAGTGCCAAGGTGTCTATGCCATGTAGATGAGGCCTTTAACAGCATTATTTCTTTTCAAAGTCACGACCAACAGGCTAACCCCTCCTGGTTTTGTTTTTGTTTTTTTTTTTAATTTTGCTTTTGGTGATGGTGTGCAGGCATTGACATACCCAAGCAGATGTAGAAAACAACAAAAGAATTTCTAATGGGTTTGGAGTCTATAAAGTTTCCTGGCAGCACTTGTAACTTGAGCTGATTTGAAATATTGGATATTTCCCACAGAAAAAAACCAAACAAAACAATACAAGCTTCCTCAAACACAACAGCAACAAGAATACACACACCATCCCCCTACCTCAAATTTTCCACTGAAAAACTGTGGTGTACAAAAACTTTGCTTAATCATACCAGTTTCTTCTCAACAAGAAATTTTTTTCTGCAGATCCTTTTCTATTTTAAAAACGTATTAGTAACTCCTCCCAGTTTTCAGCCAAAAGCAAATTTGAAGGAAGATGTTCTAACTCATCTCATTGTAATGTCAAGAGCTTGACTAGAGAAAAAATTTGAATACTTCAGGGTATCTGATATTACCTAATATTATATTATATATTATATATATATTACCTAATATAATATTACCTAATATTATATTATTATATTATATATAATATAATATTATTATATTATATTCCTCATCTAATGGATTTGTATTCCAATAGTGTTGCTGCAAACATTACCTCCTTCACCTACCACACCATCACTGAAATGTCACAGTATTCAAACAACTTTTTATCAAAAACACAGAACTGGAATTTTTAACAGATGGTCTTTTCACGGCTTTGAAAGCTTTACAGGGAATGAGCTAAACACATTGACCTGGGCGGAGGGAGAGGTGGTGCAGGGAAGCAAGGAGGGAAGGCAGAAAGGAGAAGAGATTTTCATACGTTCACAGAGAGGACTTTTTTCCCCACATTAAAGAAAACAAAACAAAACAAAACAAAAATTACCCTATGTTTCGATGGAATCAGAGTGAGAGCAATGCTGAATGCTTTGGAAAAAAAAAATCACACTCCCCAATGTTATTAATATGAGTCATAATTAGAGATGGAACATTTGATCCAAACCCCAATTAACTTCAGGGGAAATTTGGATCCAAACTTTATGGCTTGAATTTATTTGCACACTGCGCCAAGTCAGAACTCCTGACCCAGTGCTGTCCAATCACTCCTGCACTAACAAATCCTTTGGGGAATTAGAGATGCATATCTGGTTCAAGATCTGACATTTGTGGTTTGGAGCTTGTTTGACAGTATATCTTGCACATAAAGAGCACTTTCCACCTCAAAACGCTATTTGTGGTTTAAAAAATGTATCTATAGAGGATTCTTAGGAGGAAACCAGTAAAGCCAGGTGACATGCATCCTTCAACATATTTGCAAATAAGATAAAAATGCTCACAGATTACCAATTTTCTCAAAATTTTTTGTCTTTTGATTCAGAAAATTCTCCCTGGAGCTGTAGGTGCATTTCCAGTTCAGACAGTGATCCTGAGGGTTTGACCATCTCTTTCTAGCTCGTGGGAAATCCCACTGATTTCAGTTTGATTATTCATCAAGCAAGTCACTACACAGCCTGAACATGTGTGCTTAAACTAGGCTTTGGTGTCACAGACAGACCTGGGAAATGTACCTGCTAATCCAAGACTCTTGTAAGACCATGTGATGTTTCACATTGGTAGCATCTGACAATGACATCCCAAAGAAATGCATAAGGAGGTTCAGATGGTTGTAGATTGAATACTTTATTTTGAGATCAGTAAAATTAACTTTAACACTGTAAGGACTCTGGAATGCATTAGAAAACACTTTTTCCCACAAGGCAAAATAACTAAAACAAACAAACAATGTGACATTAAACATAATTGAATGTTACCCAATTTATGTAGCTCTAGGTCAGATAGGCTATGACCTGATACATTTTTTCTCCCACCCTATCTAGCAATCTTGTTCAAAATTACTGCAAAATATTGTCTTTAGGAAGTCAATCATTAATTATTTATGAGTAGCATTTTACTGAAGGAGTTTAAGCTGTTTGTTTGAGTTATAAACTCCATGGAGAGTTGTGTAAAAGCTTTTTTCCCACCTTTTTTGGTCAGTAAGTGATTCATTATTTGTAGACTATACACAAATATTTAGGAGGTAGCAGCATCTAAGAACATCTAACATTTGCCTCAAGAAGAATTGCTCTTTTTAGTTTAGCTGTGTGACTTAGAGTGATTCACTTCTCAGTCTGTGGCCTCAGTTTCCCATCCTGTAATGTGGTACATGTCTTTTTTTTTTTTTTTTCTTTTTTTTTTAATGGAGATTTGTGTGTTCTCTGGATGAGAAGTCCTACACAGGACTTGTGTTTTTATGTTTGTGACAGCAACCTCAGAGTCTAAGTAGGACAGAATATGAAAGAGGTGGTAGGACCAGCTTTTGGTAGCCATCAGAGAAAACATTTGATGTTTTATCTACAGCAAGACAGGCTGGAACAGTGGTAATATCCTAAAGGACTGATCTGACAATGATGACGTTACAGAAGCAATAAAACGGAGGGACCACAGGTCAGCGTTCAGAAGACTACATGGCACGTTTTCTAGGTCTATAACATAATGAAATGTATATTGCACAGAGGCAAACCTGTGAATCCTCTGGCTGTGCTGCAGTCCAACAAGATAATACAGGCAGAGCAGCTTAGGCACAGCGTTGTGCTGAAACAGTCCTGTGTCATCCAGCCTGGAATTACCTCACACATTGGGCAATGAGCCTGGGTCTGCCTGCACTGGCAGATGTGGACATACCCTCAGCTGTGTGCAGCCAGATTTCCACCAGTAACATAGAAGGACCTAAAAATTCATATTCATATCCTAATTTTCCAAAGATTGGCCAAGATTTTGAGTTAAGTGTCCAGCTCTTCTTACTTTCACTGCTCAGCTAGATCCAAGGACTATGAGCAGCAGGATCTTACCACTCTGTTAGAAGTCTAGTCTATGTTATGATGCAAGAAAGCAACCAGAGCTTGTTCAGTTCAGGTCTCTCCAAGCCTCTTCACAGCTCTCAGGCTGTACCTGGTTTGCCACATAAGAACAAGAGAAATTCACTGGTGGTAAAAAGGCTTCCTATAGATTTTGGCTTAAATTGGGAATGTAGGCATAGGTAGAAAAGCAAATACTTGCTATAATTACAACACATTGATTTACTGCCTTCTGGGAAACAGTATAGCATTGCAGTACTAACAAAGTTGTTCGTGACTCTGCGTGTATATGTATAGGTGTACATATATATGTACATATGTATGAAAGTAAGTGAAATATTCCAGATTGACATCACTGTAGCAGAAAAAAAAAAAATGGTCTCATGTACACTATAGGATTTTTCCTTTTCTTTGTTCATAAAATGCATTTTACCATGGGTGATAGAATTTGTGCATCATGAATATTTTATACCAGACTTTAGCCAAAGCCATGATATATCCCAGAAATTAACTTAGGGAAATCTGGTTCTCATTATCCTCTGATCTTCACTGATTTATTTGCTTTCTTGAACAAAGAATTTTAGACCCCTAACTTGGTATCTACTTAACTTATTCTTAACCCTTCCATGGAGATGGGGTAGGAATAATTTATTTATTGTGAAAGTGTTGAATCACTCTTTTTTCATGCTATTGGACTAACTAATTCTATTATTTGCATCAGCATAAATCAAAATATTTTACATCCATGCAAGTAGAATTTGGGCCATCTTATCTACTGTTGTATTTGCATTTGAAAAACTTAATGGCTTGATGAGAAGAAAAATAAAAATAAAAAAGAAATGCAGAAACATATTAATCTGAAATGGAAATTTATATATTCTTTAGATATATAAGCCCTAAACTGCAACTCATTCTCTTCCCTCCTCCTATTTCAATCCCCACCCAGCATTTGAGTAACCCTGAAAGCATCTGAACTCATCAGGCACACCACATTTGGACCTGGACGTTCTCTAGGCACCTGCAGTTCTGCATTGTGTGCATGCCCAGATCTACCCAGGTTTTAATGGGATCCAGAAACTCAGCTGCATGGTGCCAAAGTTCCCAAAATGGCTTAATCCCATAAACATGCCTAAAGCCCAGTTCATATGTTCTCGTAGGACCAGGCCTCTCACAAGCTGTAATAATTTCTATTATCTTTTAAAACAGCTTTCTGGAAAAGAAGGTGGTGTTCACTGGCTTATACAAAGTAGTCAGCTTAATGGTGGATTTACCCGTGAGGTTTTTAAACTGAGAAGAATGCTTTCCACAGCTTGAGGAGGACTTAACCCCCAGCTCCTCATACCCTACAGAGTTCTATATCCATCACATAATAGTGTGTTATAAAATATGATCCTGGTTTCTACTCTGTTTGAAGCTGTGTTATTTTACCATAAAAACAGCAATGTTCCTGGGTTGAGCAAGGAACAACGGGTGCCCCTAGATTATTTATGCATTTAGCTTACATGGCAAAAATAAAACAAGAACAAAACCAAAAAATATTTGGAAGTCAGGTGTTTTATTGTAAATCCCTCTAGTTCCTATTTGTTATGCAAATAAGATAAGCTCAGGTTGAACAGGATAAGAAAAATACTGTGTAGCTCAATGGCAATGAAAAGTATTTCTTCTCCTTCAGTACAAGAAGACACTCAAGCCTTGATCTCCAAATTCCTACCAATTGCCTTTCTCTGGATAAGCACAGCTTCATCACCTTTACCACCTTCCACTGTTCTTAGAAAAAAATGATACATAGAGGAACATAGGAGGCAGTTGGCCTCCAGATGCAGAGAAGCATCATCCTGATATTGTAATTTAGGTGATCAAACTATGAGAAGCAGAGGAAGCTTAGACAATGTCATGAGTCAAGAAACCGCCCACTGAAGATTAAAGCTGAAGCAGGAGATATTATTGCCACACAGTGACTTATTCAGCCCTTCTGGTAGGGTTCACTGTGATTACTAACACAATGCAGTAAAGGGCTGCTTTTTGAAATGCTGAGCATGCACAGCTTCTCACAACTTCCCTAAAAACAAACAAGAAAGAAGGCCATAAAATGGTGGGATCTGGTTTTCTTTAGGTTCAGCAAGTCTTGAGCCATTTAACTTCAATATAAGTGTTTTAAAAATAAATAATTTTTTAAAAACCCTTTTGAACAGGAATTTTGCCAGAACCTATCTAACTCACGAGGGCTAGTATTAAGACCTAGGACTTCTTACCTCATGACCATGATTTTAAATCAAATAAAGAACTACACTGACAGAATCTATCATTTGCTACGCATTCAGTAGCTTGTGTGAAAATAGACAGCTATGCCAGGCAACAATGCCCGTTAATTCCAGCAGTTAACAGCACTTAACCATGTCAATGCTGTGTTTCAGCTTACAAACATGACTACACATTTCATCACTGGCCCATTAATGTATTAGTTTGACACCTTGTCCTGGATAAACAGATCCCTGCTGGAAAGAAACCCACTTGTGGTCACACATGAACTCCTGTGGCTACAGGTAAAGAACAACTGGAGTGAACTTTGGGCTCTCTGTCCCCACCACTGCAGGCAGACATCTCACACTGCAGCTCTCTCCATCCTTCTAGTTTGTATCATACAACCCTTCTTATTAGCAAATTGTGTTATGAACAACACTAATATTAAAGAGGAGATTATGTTGTGTATTTTTAAAATCTTGTTCTTTTCTTGAGAAAATATTCCATAAAATTCACCTGAGAATCTAGATTAGATCGTCTTAGATTTTAACTCTATTTTAAAATGCTTTAACTGGTTTATGTTTAGAATTTTCTTCATATTATAATTTATCCTGCTTACGTTGCTTTATTTTGAATAGAAAATAACCATAAGAGGTGCATAAAGATTTTTAGTGGTAGTATCTGATCAAAGCATGCCAAAGCATCTAGATTCCTGCTACATGTTTTTCATAACTGATTCAGCTGGAAGACACTTGTAAGCTGGGAGACCCACAACTTCCTAAAATAGTTTAGTAAAGTCACTCTCTCCTATATGATGTGCTCACCAAACTAGCATTTCTTAAGGTTAATCACACAGATGAAGACAGGTATGTGGGTTTGTCTGGAATAGTAAAACTTCGTGGCCTTAATGGACTTGTTGTCTTACTAAGTGGGCTAAAAATGGTGTGTCACTTTTTGCAGGGCACCTTTCATGTGAAATATTGGAAATACATTTAGTCTTACTGAAAATATTCTGACTTTGCTGCTTCTTTTGTTTTGTGCATTATTCAAAATTCAAAAGTTAAAAGAATATTCCTTAACATTTTACACTTGTTTGCAAAAAAACCTTCCATGAACCTGAAGAAATTAGTCCTCTGAAACCAGCAGAGACACTGCTCCTAAAAAAAGCATATTGCTCAGGCTTGAACTTAGAGAATGTTGCTGTGAAACTTGTTCTATTTGAAATTAAATTCTCCAAAATGATAGAAATAAATGCATATCTAATTTCCTCCATACAAGGCTGAAAACTCACTCTATAATGCACTCCTGAGTGAGCAAATAAACAACAAACTCCCTGTTTCCTGTAGTATGTTAGCTACCTGTTTATTGCTGAAATGATGCGTGTCACTGATTCTTTTTAAAATTCCTGAAAACTAAGTTTTACCAGTAACACAAGAAGCCCATAGTATTAGTGCTATACTCGTAGGCTGCCAGCCAATCTTTTAATAGGCTGTTGGATGCATAACGCAATGGACATGAGGGATTATTATAAATAAATTTGTATCATAGAATAATTTCATTTGGAAGAGACCCTCAGAATCATCGAGTTCAATCAAAACCTAACTCTAGCACTAAACCATGTCCCTAAGAGGTACATCTTGGTCCTTAGATGTTTTCTTTCTCTTTTCCTTAAGGAGTGATAACTACAGCGGGGTTTTTTTTGTTTGTTTGTTTTTGGTTTTGTTTTTTGGTGTTTTGGGTTTTTTTTTGTTTTTGTTTTTGTTTTTGTTTTTTTGGGTGTAGGGAGAAGCATAAGCAAAGACAGCAGAGCTAGTTCAAATTTTTTATGCAAAAGAATCCATTTAAAATGCTCTTTGGCTGTCTGTGCCCCTGAGTCTCCTGAGTACAGTTGGCAAGAATAGAAAATCACTTATGGACTAAACAAATGATATAGTGTATTTCCTACCCTTTAAAATCCTTTAATGTGTCCCCAGCAACCCATGTAATTTAGGGAGGAACATCAGAAAGTTTGGATGCTTTTCTGAACCTTGTTCAAAGAATTCCAAATACTTTGGGTTGTAAAAATGGAATGGAAATTCTATAAGAAAAGTCTTTCTTTCCTATTTTCATATCTTCTTCACGGAGTTAGTTGGTACAGGTCTCTGCAGAAATTAAAGACCATGGAACAATTGCAGAGGTTAACCATAGTTTTCTAATGTCAGTAATTTGATGATCTATGTTTCAGTTGATTCTTAGGCAGTAGGAGCTATTCCTTTTTGGGACAATGGTAAGGCCTGATGAACAGGCTTGACTAATTTATTTAATTTCACTGGGATGTACTTTAGGGATTAATAAGGAACAGCAATTGATGCCTTGCCACATGCTTTCTGGACTGTGATTTCTTTGCTCTTAGCTGTTTCACAGCCTTTCTCAAGCCCAGAAAACAATCATAAATCAAACTAAATATTTATATAGCTTTTTGACATTTTTCATGCGTGAGTGAAAAAGACGATGGGTAAACCGGTCATAAAAATTCCAAGGAAAAATATTTTATGGAAATTTGCCGATTTGCCAAAATACAAATGCTTTACAGAGGCTATTTGATTCTGTTGATACTACAGTGGATGTAAAGAGAATCTATCATGCTTGCAACTACACTGCACTGAGGGAATAAACACTGTTCAGAATACATCCCATGAACACAGCCATGAAATACGTAATTGGAACTGCGTCCTGTTTTTACTAGTGGAATGCAAAGCAGAATTTGGTATCAGATTTCTGCTTTGAGAATTTTGAAATCTAAAACACATCTGGGAGAGCTTTTCAGGTTGGAGTAAGTAAATTCAGTAACAAGGATAATTGGTGAATAAATGTATAATTCAAGATCACTATTAACTAACCTAAGTGACCGGAATAGGCACCAAGGCTCTAGAAGATAAAAACAGAGTATTAATTTTACCCAAAGACAAGTTTTTGAGTTAAACATGAAAAACGTGTCAAAATAGAACAAGGATGATAAATCTATCCAGTAGGAAAGGTTGGGCACACCATTTGTCTGACGTCTCGCTTTCTGAGGAAATATTTGTAGGGCACAAATCCATTTGTGAAAGATGCAAAACATGATGGAACTAGGGTAAGCTGGGTAAGCTGCAGGCTGATCAAGAAGATCAATACTGGAATTGAAATGGCTAAGGGATTTGGGCTATTTTTAAGTGAAAACAGTGTGAATCATGTGAATCATCATTCAGTCCACGATGTCTGCAATATGCATCTGAACAATCAACATAGCCACTGCAAGAAGGAAATCATGTAGAGTTGTACAGTACTGTGAGCTACTTTTAATGTCATAACAGCCAACAGGACCAGAACAGTCTCATGGTGTGCCTGCACTTAGACAAACAATTACAGAATCGTGGAATCACAGAATCACAGAATCACAGAGTGGTTGACATTGGAAGGGACCTCTGGAGATCATCTAGTTCAACCTTGCTGTCCAAGTATGTCTAGATGGCTTTTGAATGATTCAAGGAGGGAGACTCCCCAAACTCCCTGTACAACCTGTGCCAGTGCTTGGTCACTTATCTCAATGAAAAACTATTTCCTGATACTCAAGAACCTCCTGCCTTTCAGTTTATGCCACTGAAAAGAGCCTGGCTTGCCCTACAGGTGTTTATATGCATTGATAAGGTCCCTCCACAAACCTCCTCCAAGGTTTAACAATCCCAGCTCTCTCAACCTTTCCTCATACGAGAATCATAATCATCTTAGTGGCCCTTTGTTGGAGTTTCTCCAGTGTGTCCATGTCTCTCCTGTGTGGGGGAGCCCAGAACTGGACACAGTAAAACAAGTCAAACCTAAGAACAGTGTTAAAAGATAAGGTAAGTTTTGAAATAAAATATAGAAAATGGTGAAAGTGTAGTTTTCTTCAGACAACATAAATTCAGCTTCTATGCATGTGTGCATTATTATATGGTCTTGAATTCAATGTTTGTGTACTACTTCCACAATAGAAAAAAAAATCAACTAAAGAACAAAAGAACCACAAAAACTAATTTATATTGCCAACAACTTAATATCTACATTCTATCCTATCACATGTGAGAAACTGAGGTACAACTTCCGGCTGTTTTTGTTAGTTTTGGTGCTGTGTTTTGTTTTATTTGAATTTGTTGGTTTGTTTTTTTGGCATTTTTTGTTGTGTTTTTTGTTGTTTGTTTGTTTGTTTGTTTGTTTTTGTTCATTTGTTGTTTTTGTTTTTTTTTTTAATAGCTAGAAAATTCTTGTGTGCAGGTGGTGAACATCTGTAGTGACATGTAGGGGTAGTCAGATGCCAGGAACTGAAACCTGTGGAGGAACTATATCTGACTTTGGTAACCAACTCACAGATCAGTAAAAGGTGCCCTATTACAATTTTTCCTGAAGTTAATGCCTAAATTTCTTTTAAGGTGAATGGATGAAGGGAGGTGTCTGAAGTCATATAGGAGGACTTCTTCTTAGCATGATTTAGGCACTTGGAATTTCTTCATGCTTTTGCTCTTACCTGTTCTTTCTTTATTTAGGACAAATTTAGATGATCTAAACAATTTTGGGATAACTGATTGAAGGAAGGAACATGAAGGAAGCATATATGACTTAAGACTGCCTGGGTTTTATCCATAATTCTTAGCTTTCCAAAGATGTTGACTTAAAATTTGGTGGATCTCTTGTTCAGGGGATAGGGAGGCTTATTATTTCCTAAAGTCAACAGCCTCCAAGTTGCCTCAAATTGGCCATAAATCTAGGAAGAAATTAATCAGGACTCTAAAATATAACTCAAAGTAGCTAGCTTTGTTAAATTGTATTATGTCTCTGAATGTCTCAAACAGGCCATGTAGTTAGAAACAGAGGTTGTCGTTGTGGTAGAGTGAATCTTTATATTTTTAGAACATGAAATACTCCACAGATGTTTTATCTTTCATTCTTGGGGCTTCAAAGAGACCTTTCTCTCTGTGAGAGGGTTACAGTGTTAGGCATGCTGTTGATTTTTAAATAGTTCTATTCGAGGGGGGCAATTATGTTTATTCATATGTACATATATATGCCTGTATACAAACACACACATATATACCCATGCACATGGTCACAGAAACATATGTATGTACGCATATGCATACATATGCATGCACTTGTGTATGGGCATATATATGTATGAATATATATATAAATAACTTTATAAATAGCTGTTTTATTCAAGTTTGTTGATAGCTTGAGTTAATGAATGGTTAGAATTTTGGCAATCCCACTAGAGCTTGGATCCAGTGCTCATAAAACTAGGCAAAATCGTGGAATCTCATCTAAAAATGGACCTTTTGTGGCATGTCTCATATTATTGTTACATATGATCCATAAGGTCTGCTGAAAAAAATAAAAAAAATCTGGAAAGCAGAATTATTAATGAAAATCAGGTTCTATTTAAAGCTAGTGGTTTGGCATTATCGAAAAACTATGTGATTTCAGACTATAACAATCTTCACTTACCCATTTCGTGACAATTTCTTTTAATTATATTTAATCAGAAGCAATTTACATTTTTATTGTCTGACTTTGTTTTTTTTTAAGCAGTGATGTAGTGTGTTGGACTGAGTAGTGGACACAGTAACATTTCTCTAACTAGTCTGTGAGCATTTTACTATTCCATGACATTCAATGTTTTAGAAACTTCTCTGAGCAATATTATGTATAAGTAACTTGTTCTCCTATGCTCTCTATATTTGGTAAAGAAGATGTTTGGAACCCCACTGTGCCCATGTGGCTTCTATATATAATTTGATTGTATAATGAGAGAAAAAGACATAACAAGCCATAACATGCCCAATATTATACAGGACACAAGTGAAGATGGTCTCTGCTGCCAATGGTTTACTGTCCAACATCTCCAAATTCAACATTACTCTGTTGGATGGACCCCCACCTCCATATGGAGCTCTACAGCAGCCAATAGACTCCTTCATATACACTGATCTCTACATATGCAGTTCATTATGGGGCTGTGGCCCAAAAGACATGCATGAGAAAGAAAACAGAGAAGAGAGGAGGGAATACACACATTTCAGTTGGCATATTCAAAGATATCTCAAAAGCATGTGATTTGCATTAAAACTCTATTGAATGTCACTTTTAGAAGGCTATTTTGGCAGGTGACATACGAAAGGAACATCTCACCTGAAAGAAGTGTTGCTAACATTCCTTGCTATTCTTGTAAAGATCATCTGTGCATTCTGGCCAATGCAATTTGCAAAGAAATACAGTAAGAAAAAGAATATATTTAACTCTTTGAAGGCTTCCTATAGAGGACTGGATTATAAATATAGTTGTAGCTGCATTTTCAAATTATTTCCAAATGCAGCTGCATATTAGGTTGGATAATGCCAATAATCCTAAATATTTTAGGCTGTTCTACACCTTCAGTGTGCAGCATAAAATGAACTAAGTAATATGATATCACTTGCAGTTGTAATTTACACATAGTCCAAGTTACAGCCATGGAAACGGCTTCAGCAAGGGACAACAGAAAAGATTTTAGCACACATGAATAAAATCAGTGGCTAAGAAACACATGTGTGGAATGGGAAATACATTTCAACTGAGATTTCAGCTTCTGCACAGGAAAAAAAATATAACCTTTCAAGATGGAATTCCACTTGTAAGGATTGTGTTGCCAGGGCCAAGACATGGAGGAAACTGCCTCTGAGAGAACTACGTAGCAGTAATTTCCTTACCTATTCCTAAATCTTCCATCTACAGAGATTATTGACAGAAGTACAGTTAATCTGTCTGAACCCTAATCAGATATTATCGATATTTTAAAATTTATTTTTCTGGGTTCTTCTTAGTCTGATAGCGGTTGTTACTATAGTGTGAGATTTGGAGTGGGCAACCAACTTAACATAATTTTTCACCAGTCATGCATCTAATACAATCCTTGAAATAAATCTGAAAAAAAAAAGTGCGGGAGGTGGCTGGGATGGGATACACAGACACAGGGTGACAGGCAGAAAGAAGGGTAAAATGAGATACTTCTGTATAAGGAAGGTGGTGCTTTCGTCAGTTCATGATACCTTCAAAACAAGACTGGATACTTAGGTAAAAACTAAAACATCCTATAAAAAAGTAAGCCTATAGCTTATGTAATGTAATTGCTTACATTGTATGGCAGTGCAGGCTGTCTAAAGCTAATGATGTTATTTCTACCCTTAATATCTTTTATTCAGCAGGTCTGCTATATTACTAATAGAAACACTTGGTACCTTTCTATTAAAGGGTGATTTTACACTGCTGCTGCAAATCATATCTAAAATAAAACCTAAGATTTTATATTATTATTATCTCCTTTTCCATAATACAGCTAAAGGAAAGACTAATTAGCAAACATGCAAAATAGCCAACTCTTGATAAACATTAGTATCAAGGAGAAAAACAAATGCAAAATATAGGATTATGTCCATAAAATAGAAACATAAACATTGACACTGAAATGTTCTTTTAGAAAGTATTTTAATATTGTACTAATTTTGCCTTTCTTCATGCTGTCCCGGAAGTGTGCATGCAGCACTAAATTCCAACACTGGACAGTGGAAAGTAAAACCTAACTTAATGCCTAATCAGTGTACCAACTTTCACAATCATTGTTGGATTACATTTTAATGCACTGGGGTACAGAAATGTTACCAGTGACTTGCTCATGACAACACAAGAAGTACCAGAAAATCATGTAAAGGCTCTGACTCACCTCTGGTCTAACAGGAACTGCTTCCTTTGGACAGGATTGCTTCCTTTGGACCATGTGTGCAACTTGTGGCATACTTCTGTTCATCAGGGTAACTTGCTTTGCATTCAGAGTGACACATCCTTAGAAGTACATTTGCTCTGCTGTGCAAACATGGACATGCATGAAATCGAAGGGGAAAAAAAAAAAAGGACAGAAAAAAAGTCAAACATCATTTAGTGGTTGAAAGTTATTTCCAGTTTGCAACCACTGGAAGGGTTGCCTGGAGAAAACTTTTCCCTCTGTTATTACAGAATAATAGCTTGTGGATGCTGAAAAGCAAACACAACTTGTGGTTTTCTTTTAAGTCACACTGCAGGGCTATCTCCCGCGTAGCATTTAAGCATCATGTTGTTTGGGAAAGGTCACGTTTTGCCTTTCAAGACACCATTTGTCTTCAGTCCCCTCTTCTAATCTGCAAATAGTTACCCAATAGCTTTGGGCAGGAAGCCAAGTACTAGGTCACAAAAGCCATTTCAAGTGGTGTTTTACCAATCATGAAGGTCTGTATTGTGTTAAATAAATACAGGTAACCTTTATCAAATTATGCTTTTTCCTTTACTGGAAGCTGAAAATATCAGCCACAATATGTACAGGAATATGGCAGTCCCTGTTGTCTGCAGTTTCAGACCACAAATTCCTGTTTAGGTGATAATGAGTTAAATGGTTACCTAGAACTCGCTGTCACTGTTTTGGGATTTTTAAGCTGCTCAGACATTTCTATTTACAGCAGCGTAGTGAATATTCTTACAGCTTGGGCCATATTCTGTTGTTTTATTTATTATACATCAAGTAGCATGTTTCTTTCAGTACCTTTACTGGAAAGACCACAGACCATTGAAAACAAGATTCCATTAGATGTCAGGGTTGCAGAGTTAATTGTAATCGAATCAGCAATCTGTGTTGCAATGAGGCTACTGTGTTTTTACACTACTGTGGTGGGTAACAGCACCTTGGCTACCTTATTTAAGTCTATTCATCCATCAGCCTATATATTTCTTAGATTAGCTCCCAGACAAAAGACACAGAAATGGACCTCTCTGTGTCTACTTTTAGATTTTTTCACTATTGTGTGAGATTATTGTCTGTTCTTTTACTGTTCTTTCTATGCTGCCTCCAAAAATGAGATTAATTTTTCCACAGTCGAGGACAGTTGCTGAACATTGCAATGAGAGATCTCTGTATAAAGAGCAGGAATTGTATTATTTTGCAAAATAATTAAAGAAAATAAAATCTTTTTTATTTTGATCAGTATTACCAGTTGCTTGCAATTCAATCAAAACTAAGTATTATTTATGTTCTCTATGATGAGACCTGGGGTCTTTTATTTGTGGTGTTTTTATGCAAATACAAACTATCAGCACAGAAGTGCGCTAAGAGGGATTAAACCAGACCTTGAACCCAGTACACAAAGATATATCATACTACAGTCTATATCTTTCCAGGAAATTGATCACAGAAGTCCTAAACTGGTCTTTGAGAGGTCAGTACAAAACCAAACAGAGGGGAAGAAAGCAATTATAATTTCCAAACTGATTTCCTGGGTCTATTGACTTTGCCCTGAAAGACTCAAGCAAACTCCTCCACAAAGCCACATCCCAACCAGGTATAGTAAACCACGATGCCAGATGACTTGAAAGGTTGTATGAGCCCAGGTCTGTGCTGCATTGTCATGGCCAGGTCGCTCTTGATCAACTCAGGGAACAGGCAGAGCTCACTCACATCTGCTCAGGTCTTTGGCTGCAGAAGGCTATTTCAACACATCCACTGCTAATATTTTCTGTTAGTATTACATGCATGTTTGGGTACTTGCTGGGCTAATAAAATAAAATAAATATTGAACATTTTTTATACCAATGGGAGAATTATCAACCTTGATCGAAACTGAGCTGGCTCAAGAGTTCAAAACCTATCGCAGAATCATAGAATGTCTTGAGTTAGAAGGACCCACAAGGATCATCAAGTCCAAATCCTGTCCCTGCATAGGACAACTCCAAAATTCACACCAAATTCATACCATGGGTCTGAAGCTTCTTATTTATTGTCAGGCCTTGGGCTGTGACTGCCTCCCTGGGGAGCCTGTTCCAGTGTTCCACTGCCTATCACATCATAAACAGTTTCTTTTCTGTGTGGAAAGATAAATGTCATCTATCTTTTTGCTCTTCCAGCTGCTTTGAGTAGTAATGACACTCCTCATTAATGAAATGCTGATTTTCCAAAGTGGTGTTTTTTCTACTGAAAAAAATTAACAACTAGAAGAAAGATTAAGAATGAAAGCTATAGTGGAATGACTGAAAGATCTGAACTTTAAGATTTTTTTCACACAGAGCAGGAAGATCTGAGTATTATGCATACTAGCATTAATTTTTGCAACTGTTTTAGTAAAGAATAAAACAAGCTAACAACAAAAATTACCTCCTATTTTGATATTTTCTAAAACAAAATATTAAATATTTCAATTAAAATTTATGCTCAATTTTAAAATATTTTGGAGCCATTAAGAAGAATAATAAAAAAACTCTCAAGAACAACACTGTACATTTTGAAATCTTCTGTTTGGTCTGAATTTTACTTCTTTTCATCTCTTTTTTTTTTTTTTTTAACACAGTTTTTGTAAATAGCCACCAAACAAAACAACATGTTACCCCTAACTCTCGGAAGAGTATCCACTCCACAAATGACAGCTTCACAGGATCTCTGTGTGACACCTTGATTAGCTGTGCAAGTCAGCTGCTTGAGAGACCTCCCAGGTGCAAAACATCACAGCAGTGGTCAGTGTGCTCTAAAACTCCTGCTCTGTTACAGGAAAATCTCTTCACCTTCTCAGCTGCAGAGGACTGAACTCTGTACCCTTCCGGCAATAAAGGCTCGCCACATACTGGTCTACACGAGCGTGGTTAGTAGATCAAAGGAAAATATTCTTTTGTTTGATTAATTATTCATGAGTCTACAGCTGGAACACTGTGTCCAGTTTGGGTCCCCAAACCAAAAAATGCATTGGCATACAGGAGAAAGCTCAGTGGAGAACCTCCAGGATGCGTTGGGGTCCATAGCACATGACACATGAGGAAAGGCTGGGTTTTCTTAACCTGGAGAAGGCTGAAGATGAATCAAATTGTTCTCTCTAAATATTAGGCAGATTTAGAGGAGGTGGGTCTAGACACTTTTGTCAGATACATATTGAAAGGAAAACAGGCAAGGGCACTCAGTTGCAAAAATGGAGATTCTGGCTTGATATAAAAGAAAAAATAACCATAGAAAATAAACATAAGGAACAGTTTCATAAAATTGCTGTGGAATCTTTGTCTTTGGAGATACTAGAAACTCAAGAAACAAAGGCCCTATATTTAGAGCAACCTGACCAAGTTTGGACTCTAGCTCTCCTTAAGCAGGTGTTCAGGCTCCCAACGTTTTTTCCAACCTAAATTATTCTACATTGCTACAGATCAAGGGATATTTTTTCATTTCCACATAGATAAACTTTAAGGAATTACAGTTCATTGCTTCATGTTTCAGCTTCAAAGCTACTGTTTGCACATAAGCCATTGGTCATTCCTTCATGAAGCTGACTGAATGTAGGCACCTGTGGCAGAATATGCAGAGGGCTCCCAATAAAACGCACTGTCTTGTGAAGTCTTGCCTGAGACATAGAAAAATGGAAAAGTCATTACAAGAAGTTGAGTCACTACTAATAGGAAACTGTTCTACATACCTGAGATTCATTATCTGACAGGTCTGCTAGGGTGAGGATTGAGAAAGAATGCCATATTCTTCCAGTATTTGATAGAGATCTGAGTTTTAAGGGTATATATATGGGAGCTGGGAGATAGTTGCTTATTCTGGAATAAATGTCTTGACTAGTCTTTAGATGACATAGGTCAAAAATTACTATGATAAATTATAGAAAATAGTGAAAAGTCATTAGACAAGAGTGAACACAGGGCGAAATAGTGATAGTAAATGAACAGCTTGAGGATGGCAGTTTTCAGGGAGTTTTGTGATGTTTGGCTCCAAGTAGACTTTTTTAGATTAGACTGTCTCAAAGCAGAGACACTGTCTAATGAACACCTGGTATAGGCTAGGTATAAATATAGAATGAAACTTAAAATAATTAAGTGACAACATAGAATAGCAAGGAGAGAACGAAGTGGGGGAGAAAGTGCATTTTTATTTGGGCAGAAAAAAAATGTCTACGTGAACTAATAATAAAAGTCAGGTGATACAACTTACTGAGTGATTGTGTCAGCCCCAGCTGGAATGCTTTGGGCCTGGGTTGCTTGAGCCAAGGAACCTAAAAAAAATACAAGAGTAAGGCGGAAGGAGTAAGGTCTTCATAGAAGTGGATATAGAAACAGTTCTTGGATTAAGTGATCATGAGTTAACTAAACTGATTTTAGAACTAAAATCTAAAGATTCTAAGATTGACAATCTTTGGAGCTATTATATTTAAAAAATACATATTTTTAAAATTAACCTTCTTAATGAAGTACATTACTGAAGTAATTCATTTGTGATATTTAAATACTGGGCAACCCCACATAAGGTTCTCAGTATAAAATTATGTACAGATATCTGTATAATACCATGATCCTTAAACTGAGTCCTTGCCAAAGCATTCACTTAAAATAAAAGCAGAGATGAAGCCAATGACTTTACAGTTGACACGGGAGATGTGTCTGTATTAAAAACAAGACATTGTGGAGTAGATTTGAAAGTGTATGCATTTGCAATTGCGTGCATACATTTGAGCATGACTAATATTGCCACAAATATTTCACATATGTAGGCAAATTACATTTCTGAAAACATACATCACTAGTTGTCTAGAAAAAAGCTCTGTTACCCTCAGGGACCAAGACCCAGCTTCAGCAAAGTTTCACCAATAGCTAGTTGAAAAGTCGGAGCAATATGTGAAGCTCAGAAGGATGAGGATGGTCTTGGAAAGATGTGTTCTCTTGCCAGGCACTTGTAGTAATGATAATTGTTGGGATGAAAATTTTTCTGTTCAGTTCTCTGCTTCCATTTCTTATGTCTGCTCATGTGTTCATTATGAATGTTGTCTTATCAGTCTTTCACTGTGGAAGAGCTGTAGCTTTCTATGTCCCTCGTTAGTCAAGTAACAATCTATTGCTTAACATCTATGTATCATGTACAAAGAAATTTATAAAGTATGTGATGTAACTCTCCTTGTCCGAGTCACTGCCTTCAGACAGCCCTTATTATGCACAAAAAGCCTATGCAAGTAAAATATACTCAGTTACAAAGTGTGCAGCAGTTACTCATCGGCTAACACACACAATAGGAGGAGGGCTAAGCTTCTCCAATTGGCCATTTACATGTGTTAGCAAGTCAGATTTCTGTGTATACATTTTAACTTCAAAACCCAATTCTGCATGTTCATTGCATGAATGGGGAAATAAAAAACTTTGTGAAGGCATTATAAGGCACTTTTCTTTGCCAAAAGTCACCTTTTAATGCTATCTCTGCGCCACAAAGAACTGTCTTTGAGAGAAACGCCTTTCAAGCAGCCCATATTTGCATGAATATGGTAGTGTCTTTGTAGCTAACTGATCTCCGCTGTTGTTTTTCCCAGTAAAGAATGGCAAGACATGCAGGAACCTGATTGGTTGGCATAGATTTTGTTTGCTATAATAAAATACAACAAGAGCTGTCAAGACTTATTGCTTCAAACGAAGAGCTGTGTATAGCATGGTTCCCTGTAGCAGCCTGCATATGGAACCCTTTAAACATTCTTAAGAGACCCATTGGGGCTTCTAATTATTGTGAAACATCTCCTGGCAGAACCATTCCTACCCTTCCAAGAATGCGTTGTAAAAATAATTAGATGATGAGATTTAGATCGAAACCGCTAACTAGTGATTTAAGAGTTTTGCTCTTACCATACAGAAAACTAAGGAAATGAAATGCTGAAAATCTTTTCACATGAAAGGAAAACAATCCTTTGTGGTTCATATTTTGGGAGGAAGATGGAGAACAAACTTCTCTTTTTTCCATACTCCTTCCTCCTCCCCAACTTTAATACTTTGTTTCCTGTGGTTACATGAGGGGGTGGAGATGTTTCTTCATTTTCTAAACATTAAATCACTTGAGAATCTCTCTCCATTTCTGGGGAGCCTGCTATTAGAGAACAACTTGAGGAGCTTGCTTTAATCAAGCTTAAAAGCTACGAAGAATAGAATCACATTTTATGGCTTTAGAGGCTAAACCAACATGTAGTCAATTAGGTGACATCACTTCTACAAAAAAAGCAGAACATCTTTGTTTAATCAAAACAAACAAACAAGATTAGAAGTTTAAGTGTTGTGATTTAGCAAAGATTCACATTTTCAATTAAATCCTGGAGGACTATGGACGTGGCAGTGATAAAAATTAATCACGTGAAATCTGGTGGTCAGGTTAATAGTTGTGTTAGTTTAAATGTGAAGGTGAGTATTTTTGTGTTTCGCAAAGGAAAACTAATTCAAAATGTATACAGGTGTCACGAATTTATTTGGTTCTTTTCCATGTTTGTTATTTTCTTAATTAAGTGTTTAATTTGAACTTTTCAACACCTAGATCCATAAAATGAATTTAAACAGAGCTGAGGGATGTATTTACACATGGTATTTTCTATTAGCTATTTGCCATGATGTGGGAGGGGACACATCCTGCTAAGTGTTGTAGAAAATGCAGAGCCTGCCCTAAAGAGCTTACAATACTGACAAGTCAAAAAATAGAAGTGTCACCACACTGCCATCATTCCTGTCATTTAGGTTCACAATTTACATGCAATCACTGAGCCGTACCTCTGTGGCTATTGATATTCAAGGCCTATCTCAAATGTCTTCATTCACCATAATGTTTCTAAAATGCAACCTTTCCCACCAGCCTCTATGCCTGCTCTTCAGGGAAGTTCTCACTACATCTTTGTGCATTGAATACTGCTGTGTCTTTTTTCGATGGCCTTGTCAAATGCAGTCCTGCCATATGACTTGTTCTTATAGGTGATCACCCTATCCACACTGCTGTCTTGTTGCATCCCTCTTCCTCCTCCCTCACATCACAGGACAAACATGGATGGACCTTCACTAGCAAGTCAGTTCCCAGCTGGTCTGTGCGTTTTGAGGGTGGAACAGGCTCTCCAGGGAGGTAGTCTAGGCCACAAGTCTGGCAGTGTTCAAGAAGCAATTAGACAACACCCTCAGACACATGGTGTGAATTTTGGGGTTGTCATACGCATGGACAGGAGCTGGATTTGATGATCCTTGTGGGTCCCTTAAAACTCAGGACATTCTACAATTCTATGATCCTCCCCCCGTGGTATACTTAAACACCTTAGTTCTTTCATGTTCTGCCTCTCACCCTTTGAAGGAGACCCCTGCAGGCATCACATTACTAGAGGTTTTTTGTCCCCTCTTCAAGACACTTTTCTTGTATGATAGATACAGAAAACACTGACACACTGCTGGCACATTAATACTATTGCTTGTCATGCTCAGAGATACAATGTCACTCACTTCTATTGTCCTCAGCTGTCGCTCGTTGTTCATCCCAGTCCCCGAGCTGCAGACTCCCAGCTATCTCCCGCAGGAATTGTCCTCTGTTCTGTTTTACAGCACCTGGCACGGAGGCCTTTGGCTCCTAGATATACAGCAATACAAATAATCATAAATGAAAATAAATGAGTTGAGAAATTGCCTGCAGTCACACAGCAGGGCAGTGGCTGATGTAAGATTAGAAATTTTGGGACAGCTGGTTGGAAAACATGAGCCTTAGTCATGTTTTTCTAATTGAAAAATCATATTTGGGACGAAAATTTAAGCTGTAGCTGTAAAACTCAGAGACCTATCTTGTGAGGACTAGTTTCTGATTTTCTGATAACTGTAACACAGACAAGTCCCACGGAGCTGATTTTAGGCACGTGGCAAAAGCTACACAGCAAAAGTTGTTGTCCTCCTTTCTCCTTTTTAATCTTAAAGCTTTGCCAGTGTCATGTCCTCTCATCTGCCAGAGGCAGAAAGTGTTGAGTCGCAGCTCTGTCCCATGCACAAACCAGGATTTTTAGTGAAAGGCATCTCTTTTGACCTGCAGGTCGCTCTCACACATGGATGGTTAACTGCTGGCAATAGCTGGGCCTTTGGGGATTTCAGGATAATTGCTTTTGTTTTTAATACTGGAAATTTTTTATTTAAACTCTGTTAGCTTGTTACTTCATGACATTAAACAGAAGTAAGTCTGACAGTGTTATAAGAAGTAGAGGACACAATGACATACCTTAAACCCAACAAGCTGTACTATTCACTGATCTGACTGACTTCACTGTGAAAAGACTGAAGTCTAGTCCAGAAGTTACTGTTTGCAGTTTTGCCAGCAACACTATTTATAGTCTCAATCAATTTGAAATACATCAGAGTTGGACAATGCTGCTGTGCATGTGTGCAGGTGGAGAACACATTTGTATCCATCTACAGCGTGTACAGCCTCCATTCCACAGATTTGTCAGAGCCAACCCCTTTGAATAAACTTAACTAATATGTTTAAAGCCTCTTCATCCTCAGGAATCAAGAGAAACTTAACTGCTTCATGGATTAGAGATACTACTTGGCCTCATCTCCTTAGCTGAGAAGAGTGAATACACAGCTTTCATATGAGGACAGAAAAAAGAGAGATTTCCATTTTAAATGTAGTAAATTTCTAAATTAGTGGAAGCATTAGGTTTTGTGAGAACTTCCAGCTGAATTCTGAAACACACTTCTGCACAACGAGACAAATAAATTAGCTTAATCAGATTGTGTATTAGACGTGCCTTAAGCCAAAAAAAAAGAAAAAAAGAGCCTTTGCAGGTACTTGCTAGTTAGTGACAGCAAGAAGACGTTCATCTCATCTAACCCAAGTTGTCTATAGCAGCAGCTGTCCACAGATAGGGTAATTGCTCCAGACTCTTTAACAGTGAAGGAAGCAAAATAAGCACTTCTGAAACATGATTCATGTGACCCATATTAGACAGCTACTTTAAGATGACATGAGTAAAAATGGAGAAGAGATTGTGTTTTTCCATCACTGTGAAGGAACTGTAGGCAAGCAGCTCAGATAAAGACATAAAGATCAGTCACAGTAATCTCTTGCTCTGGACACCTCAGGCAGATCATTGTTACGGAGCAAACTCACTGTGTAGATTGTTTTGTCCAGATGAGGTTTTCAGAAGAGGCTGCTCAGATTTTTCAGGACATATATTTACATGTCTTTTACTAGGAAAGTCTTTCTATTGTTTTGCTAAAATTTTCTGCACTATCCATTTTTCATGTGCTTGTAAATTTTGGAATTTAGCAGCTGCAACAAACTTCAACTCTTGAACTATCTTTCTGGTAATTCAATGATTTGTAAACTGTAGGTTTTCAGTGAATTAAATATTTCTTTTAAAATTTTGAATATAAAACTAAGGACATAGACAGTCACATGCCCTGTCAATGTCTGTAAGTCTGTAAGTCTTACAGATCTAAATAAACTTTTCAGCAACTCTGACCTGAATTCCTAAGTTCATAATGAAGTATTTTGTAGAGATGTTTGATGAAAGATGACCAATTGCTCACATTCATCCTCAAAGAGAGAACACAATGTAATGGAATTAAAATCCTGTTGAGAAAACCTAGGCTAAATGTTAGGAAAAACTGGCTGAACTCTGAGGGAAGTGGTACACGCTGCCAACAGGGGTCATGGAACCACCATCACTTGAGTATTCAAGACTGGGCCACCCATCTATTTGGGAATTGCTCGGGAGTAAAGCAATCAATCCTACTGTGATGCAGGGAGATGGACTTCATGACCCACCAGCAGTATCTTCCAGGCTAAATGAGCCCATTATTCATGGAGCTAATAACAAGTCAAAAAGGAAGCCTTCTGGGAGGAAAAAAAAAAAAAAAAAAAAAAAACAGAAGGAATCAGTTTGTTTTGGTTAGATTGTTTGGTTTGTTCTTTTTCTTTACCAAACTTACTTTAAATACCAGCTAAAAATAAATAAATAAATAAAAGAATTGTGTTTATTTTATTTGAAATTATGTTTTTTTAAAAAAATAAAATTTGAGAAATAGCTTAACACAGATTCAGATCCAAGTTTTACACCAGAACTTTTCCCTGTAGAGGGACAAATCAAATCTCGACAGCAACAACTAGTCCTGATCTATGCTTTTTTTTTTTTTGGGGGGGGGGGTGTCTCAGAACTGTCAGTTATTGGGAATACACTTTTCCTCTTTTCTCCTATACAAAAGCATGGATCTATTGTCTCCTGCTTGCATCAAAACTGTTCTGTGGCAAAATTCTTCAGTGAAATGTAAAAATTAGATATTTAAATTGTTGAGTATCACTCAGTTGTCCAGCTGAGCAGTCAGAGCAGTGGCATAAAACACTCCCTCTTCTTTATGGACTGCAAAAGACAAATTCAAAAGATAGATATTTCATTCTTTTCAGACTCTAAAATCCTGTTCAGTATTTATCGGGCTGAGAAGTGTTAATATACTAAGTGCTATTTTATTAGGCAAGCAGAACACTCCTTTTGCCTGTAAATTCTACTGCAATGAGATAAAAATTAATCCAGTCAGTAGGTGAACTCTACTGTTCTGTGTTACCTGAATTACACATAAAACAGATTCATATTTTAGCAATCAAATATTAGGTCAGTGTAATTCAAGTTCCTGAGAATATCCCTCTGACAAAAGAGGAAAATACTAATAAAAAAATAAAAAATATTTTATTATTATATTACATGATTCTAAATGTACATTGACAGGAATTATATACCTCTATGCTTTCAGTTCCATGACATAGAGGTAAAATGTACTAGTGTCAGTATAACATTACTGTGAATTTTCAGAGCACCTAAAAGCAGTTTTATTTCCTGGAAATTATTGTTATAGAGCTGATGTGGATAGTGTATATCAAATATATTGGTAATGAAATTTTTAAGTTGGTCTGTGACAACGTTCTAATAACTCAGTTCCCAAATATTCAAGCAGTCATTATTCCAATACAACTTTTTATGTCTAGCTAAAGTATAGAATAAATAAATGCTGCAGCTGTTGCATTTAAGACATTCTAAAACTTGCTTTCCAGTAGAAAAGTTATACGATTTTCTAAACCTTTTTAACCTCGGCAGCAATATTTCAAACTAACAGTTTATTCAATTAAAAAGGAACATTTAAAAACAGACAATATTTTTTAAGTATCTTAGCAACAGGTGATTGAATCCTTGCCCGGAACTATGAGACAAGTTTTGCCAAATGGGCTGCATTCTAATGATATCTTTCACATAGCAAATGGAATAAATCTAATATTGTTTTGGACAAGTTACATAAATTACATCATAATACAAAACTCTTTATATGTTTTCAACAATAGATGACAGACCCATGAAAAAAGTGAGAAAAGAGTACATGATTTTGACCTCTCCAGATGCAGTAGTTAAAAGCAGGTAGCAAGTTCAGATACTTGGTCCCAAAATCTTTGCTTTAATGTTTCTCCCACCTTTCATGCATACAGAGAGCATACAAGCTCCAGCTCTGTCTCTGATGTCATTTCTTGGATTAAGAGGGAGTCTTTAAATAAAGACCCATGAAGAGTGTTGATAAAGTACTTTGTCTTTGTCCAAATGTTTTCTGAGGGGTGGTTGAATGAGGATGTGACACTAAACTTCTGCAAAATCAGCACAGATCACACATAGTCTTCTGATTTTGAGATATGATCTCTGGACATTGATCAGTGAGCCTGAAATGATCGAGTGTCTGGTATTAGTACCATACAATCATGTTACAAACTCTTAGCCTAAAGAAACCAAACAAAACCACAAATGTTGTCACCAGAGATTGATCTTTAGTTGAAGCTTGCTGTTACACATGTATATGTCACAAAAATGATCCCTTGCATGATATCAGTCTGATACCAGTGAATAGAAATTAATTGTCTATGACCAGTACAGTGGGACTGGGGATGAGCAAAGCTTAGGCATTATGGGCTCAACTCTTTCAGAGATACCACAGTAACAATAAAAACACCTCACTTTGGTGTAACAAAAGATTCTCCGATAATGAGCTCAGAGTGCAAATGCATCTTCAGACAGAAAGGTGTTTTGTCTTCCAGTCCAATATTGTCCCCATCTTAATCACAAGCCTTTTTTCTATTTCCAGGGATCTCTTCCTTGTCAGGTTAATTCTTAGGCAAAGGTCAATAACATGAGCTGTGACCAGAAAGTCCTACGTGAGGGAAAGGTGGAACTAATGCAGTCATGAAAGTGTGGGTCATGCCCAAGCATTTGTCTCTTAAGAGCAGTACAGCTTCTTACCAGAGACACCCTTCATTCCCACACTCTCTCAGTGAAAAATTCTTCACACAGGAAATGGTAATTAGAATAGAACAAATAGAATAGAATAATAGAATTTCAGCTGGAAAGGCCCTACAATGATCATCTAGTCTGGCTGCCTGACCACTTAAGTGCTGACGAAAAATTAGAGCGTGTTTTCAAGGGCATTGTCCAAATGCCTGTTAAACACTGACAGACTTGGGACACTGAGCACCTCTGTAGGAAGACTTTACCAGTGTTTGACCACCCTCTCAGTAAATAAATGCTTCCTAACATTAAGTCTGAACCCCCCCTGATGCAGCTTTGAACCATTCCAACGCATCCTCTCACTGGATCTCAGTTTCCACATTGTCTCCTCAGGAAGCTGTAGAGAGTAATGAGGTCACACCTCAGGCTTCTCTTCTCCAAACTAGACAAACCCAAATTCCTCAGCCGCTCCTCACAGGACATGCCTTTCAGCCATATCACCAGCTTTGTTTCTTTCATCTTGATGCAGTATGTTAAAGTTGTTATCCTATCTAGGGGAATTTCTTAAATCCTAAAATGACAATAGCATACAACAGTCTATCCTGACTCTCATTTTTCTTCCACCCAGTATGTCTCATCTATCCATCATTGGGAGAGTTCTGAACAGATCTAATACCCTTCTAGGAAAGGAGTAGATAGTGTTATGCCTATTTCTGTGCTCTTCTTTGTTGTGAAACAATGTTTCCTCTATCCACATATCATAGAAATGAAACTTCTTTGCCCTCCAACTTCCATCTTTAAGATTGCTCAGTGTTTCACTATCTGCCATTAGCAGAAGTCAATAACTAAAGGTTGTGCATAAAGTTCACTGAAATAAATTAAAAAAAAAAAAAAAAAGTGAAATATCTTTAGTGAGTTAATGATTCATTTAACTACAGAAGGTATGGTTTAATAAATACAATATTGGACCACAAGCTAAAAAACACTGGGTTCTATTTCTAGCTTTGCCTCCAGTTTGCAAAGGGATGTTGGCAAATCACTTCTTTTTTTTTTGCACCTGTTTCCCCTTTGTTAAATAATATTTCTTTTCTTTGACTAGATCCTTCTAATCTCCTGAAAACTTAAATATTATTATACCATAATCCTTCAATAAGTAATTTTCTTTATGAAATTCCAGTCAAAAAATAATCTATGAAAAATATCCAACTACATTGTACTTCAAATTGTGTTTTGTTTGGGGTTTTTTTGTTTGTTTTTAATTGAACAGAGTTAAGTTTTAACTTGGAAAGGAAAATTAAGGCTATGTATGTGTTTATATGGGTCACAATTTCCCAGGAGGTTATAATATGAATGTATGTGGAATGTTACATATTTGTTATGCTGCTCAAAACAATATAAATGGTAGTTAGAGCAAGTGAGTATTTGGAAGAATAAGGTAATTCTATACATTTTAAAATTAAAACAATGGTATATATTCTGTTACTGACAGTTTCCTGTCATCCTTTAATTTAACTTTAAGTCATATGATACATCTAGTGGGATATTTTCAGACTTTTAATGTTGAAAACAAGTTATAAACAATATTTATATCAGCTGTATCATTGGGAGGTAAATGAATCAATTATTTCAGTGCAATAAAAATAAATAAAAAATAAGATATAGCTGAAGTAACATGGAGACAAAGACTTTCTTTCTTTCCATATCTTCATCATAATTCAAAAAGCTTCATCATAATTCAAAAACCTTCATCATTTTGGAGGTGAGTAAGGAGATTTCCATACAGAGCTAGTCTATTTGCAAAGAATGAAGTGTTTCCCACTTCACATAAGTGAAGAACATTGTGTCATGCTGAGTGATGAACTGTTCTCCTTTGCCACTGACAGTGTGTCATGCTATGCCTTCAAATGTACAGCAAGACGTGTTAATGTGTCAAGTCATGCTTCCTTGGAACACCTCACTGGTTTCATAAACACATGTTCCTGCATATGCACAAGGGAGAAAATCTAAAGAGAATGAAGTGGTGTGAGTAGAAGAGACCAAAACAGTTCTGAAGGTGATGTTGAGGGTAAAAAGGTCTGGAATGGAGACCTGTAGAGAATCACAAAAATATTTTTTTCTGTTACAGAAGCTATTGCCTGGAGGACATGTACAGATGGTATGCAGCCAATAAAACCACAGGGGGTTTTGATGGGTCACTGGTAAAGAACAGACCAAAGAAGCTGTAGGTTTGCATTAAGGTCTCTTTAAGGTCTGTGTTTGTTCATTCCAGAAAGCTAATGATGAGAAATTTTAGTGGGGAAATGGGAGGAACATCTTATCTTACTGAATGTCTACTCTGTTAGAAGAAAATGGAGCTCATGGCAATTGCCAAGACATCCTGTGAAGAAAAACGCGAACCTAATCTGAGGATAGGTTTGGGATAAATGCGTAGCTTATTCGTCACTCATATATCCACGTTAATTTAAAAATTTGGAAGACTTCATGGAAATCAAAAATTCAGCTAAAAACAATCAGACTGGACTTATCTTGAAAATGGTCAGGATTTTGACGAGCAAAACCCTCTTATATAACATACTGCTTTATTTTTAACCTATTTACTAATCAGTTAAAGAAACATGTCTGTTTGCTTGAGTCCAAAAACACTCCATCCTTGCACCATACATAAGCTGAAAAGAGGTTTCTTGCAAGAGTTTTTCAGTTGTGCTCCCATCCCAGACTTCAGTAGGAGACAGACTGGTGCTGGTCCAAGAACTGTCCCTAAAACTGCTCATGCATTCCTCCCTGACTGTAGCTTGAGAAATCCTCACTCAGGACAGAATTGTCAGAGAGGAAGCAATATCCAGCTGGGTGCATTCCAGTCTTTCCAGAAGAAAAGCACACACTTTTCAGTTTTCCTCTCCTCTCCTCTCCTCTCCTCTCCTCTCCTCTCCTCTCCTCTCCTCTCCTCTCCTCTCCTCTCCTCTCCTCTCCTCTCCTCTCCTCTCCTCTCCTCTCCTCTCCTCTCCTCTCCTCTCCTCTCCTCTCCTCTCCTCTCCTCTCCTCTCCTCTTCTTCTAGTGAAGGAGGGAAGACCAGGACTAGGGTAAACAAATCTTTGATTTTCCTAGGACATAAACTCCTTTTTTTTTTTTTTTTTGGTGGTTGTTCTGATTTGTTTTTCTCTGCAAAAAGTAAAATGTTATAGACTTGCAACTAAAATGTCCTGAGTTGCCAATTGGTAAGAATGATTTTGTCAGTTCTTAACAATTTCCTGGAAAATGGCAATATTTTGTTTAGAACTGGAGCTAGTGTTGTGATTATACAAAAAATATTCAGGCCTGCTGGTCTGCTTGGAGAAACCCTCCTCTATTTTGCTCTCTGTCCCAGTATCTGGTTCTTCTAGTCAAACAGCTTGTTAAGGGTATTTGTCAAGCAAAACAAATTGTCTAAGTAACCTGACAGCAGTCTCACACAGGTGAAAGAGGACCATAAAGGACCACTAGCTCTGTACAACTTACTCAGTCCTGGTTCTTCTATTTTGAAAAAGAAAGTTCCTACATGATCTTTCTTCCTCAGTTCCTATCACTTTCTGCAACATCCAGTACAAAATATGGGGAAGAGGTTCCTATTGCTGCTTCCTTTCCACATCTCAACCTAGTAACAGTGTTTGCTTTGAGGCATTGTTAGGCTTCATGTTGTTGACACAAGTAGAAAAGCCTACTTTTGTTTTATGTCGTAGTTTCATACAAACTCTTATTGATGGCCATCTAAATGAATTAAACCCAGTGCTTCCAAGTTTTTTCATATAAAATGAAGGCAATTTTCTTCAGCAGCTTTTGTAAAAGTACTTTTCAATCTACAGGTGGTAAAACAATAAGAATATTTAGAGTATTAAGCAGCAACTGTTGATATAAAATGAGTTATTTTAAATACCATGACATAATTGGAACAAGATGGAGAATTCTACAGGCCCACAGAATGTATTCAATTAGTTTTTTTTCCTATAATGTGACAAGATAATATTTTAGAAATCAGAAGCCTACATTCACATGCCTGTGTTTTAATAATATTGTATTCCACTTTTAAATAAAGGAAAAATTAGAGAATCTTTCCCCTTCAGCAGTGGCAGTGGAATAGCCTGCTGGAAGTTCCATTCCATGAAGTGACATTTCTTTTCCAAAATGAAACGTCTGAAAGTTCTGCCAATCACACAGTCCAGTTGGCCAAATATTCTCTATTGCTTTGCACAGGAATATGGACATGTGTTCAGTGCTGGGCACTTTTGAGAAATTCAGCTGACCAGTACAACAAACTTCACCATCTGGAATTGCTAAAACAGTGCTATTCATTCCTTCCATCGTTTATACCTCAGGATGGTTCTTAATCCTAACCTGAACATCTTAAACTGAGGTAAATTTTCAGGAACTACTTCATTTTCAATTTATTTGCATGTAAATGTTTAAAACTATTTTTCCCGTATTTTCAAATGCATATAATCAATGCCCTCTGTATGCTCTGGGAATGCCTGGTTTTGGAAATGACATCAGGATCATTTTCTTCCATCATTCCGATCCTCTCAGCAGACCAGGCAAAATTAGATGTAGAAGATGCATACAGAAAGCACAAGATGTTCGGCTTCTTTCCAGCAAAGCTAGGTAAAGAAGAACCCTCTACACTGTTCTCTCTGTTTAAGAAACCCTCAAACGTTGGAATATTTTAAAACAAATTCTTATTTATTTTATTTAAATTAGATGCAAAATACTTTTGACTTGCCTAACATGGTGTAGGGAATCAAAGGACTCAGTAAATATAGCTTAGTAACTTCATATTCAACTCCAAAATAAGATATTAAGATGAACAACACATATATCTGAGTGATTCTGGGCACCAACAGCTTTAACTGACACCAGCAGCAGTTTTTACGCAGTGGTCATCTTCTCTGATATTCAGATCACTATCTACTGGCTTTAACCTCTGAAATAATGGAGGAGAGCAAAGATCTCAGGGTGGAAAAGAAATAGAATATTGTTCTTTAAAAACAATTTTTTCTATCCATGACGTATCGTTCAATATGCCTTTCAAGTGCAAATTGTGCCTAAATTTCCCTTTGTCTTTTTCTTCCCCCATATGGGGGAATTTTTTTTTGTTTGGCTTTTTTTTTTTTTTTTTTATTTTCCCAGCTGAAGCATGATTTCAATTGTATTAGTCCAGAGGATCTCTTTGGAAGTAGATTCCAGAAAGCTGACTGTGGAGAAAACAGATAATGAGATTAAAACACATGTTGCCTATGAGACATGTTGCCCTTGAAAGCTCACTGTGATGCAGAACCGAGCTCTGCAGCCCTCTGACTTGGTCTCTGTCAGGCAGTTGAAATGATGGTGGCAAAGAGCTGTCACTGGTAGGCTACAGCAGAGCCCTGGGAGGGGGAATTCGAAGGGGCAGCAGCCAAAGATGAAAAGGCAGGAGGGCCCCAGAGGTAGGCATGAGAGGCAGTGTTTTTCATGGATCAACTTGTGAAAAGGAGGAAGAAGGAAACAGCGAAGTTTAACCCATGGTAAGCTGGAAAACCCATCGTAATTTGCAATGGACATAATGACACTGTAATGACACTGCTGTACAAGACACTCCATTAAATATCCCTGAGCTGGCCCTAAGTGAACTGGAAGACAGGCTCATACACAGGAAGATATACAGCATATACTATAGATACGTGTGATGTAGGCGTGGGCTCAGGTCTTGGAAGTTGTGTAACTGTGTTGGGATAACATTACTCTCCATTTGTTTGGCTTGCCCATATAGATGTGATCATTTGGCTTTTGGCTCCATGAGTAGCTCATTCAGTGACTGTTTCAGTCCCACCATTTCACAATGAATTACTTAATGTAGGCAGATCCTAATCATTTTCATTTTTTTTAAAATGCACTTCTGACAGATATAAGACATATTATTAAGTTTTGATGTTTTGGATTCAGAGGGAAAATTTAGCCAGAGGTAATTCCCGGTTATAGGCAAGTGGTTACTTTTCTGCAATGGCTCATTAGAAGAACCTAAAAAGTATGTTTGTATTTCAGGTCACCATGGTTTGTCTTATTTGTAACTTAACCCTTGATCTTACGTATTGACTGCCTGGATGAGTATTGCATTTGAATGTACTGGGGCTGTAAATACAATTGAGTGAAGGATGTATTTGAAAGTATGAAGTCATACATATTGTTTTACCTGTCAAGTATTCTCTTCAATCATTAATTACCTAGTGGTCTCCAGGTATCATCAGTAATGTATTATCATTAAATGTAATCCCCTAATCAAAACTCCAGAGTCAAACAACCTGAACATTTAATGCTGTGGGAGATGGAAAATGGCACTGGAATCAGGATCTAGCGTTTGCTAGTAAATGCAATGTTTTAGAAATTACCAAACATTTCAGTGACAGTATCAGAAATAAAGTTGAACAGTTCTTAGCTGCAAGACACACAGTCTCTAACTACTGTACAGGCTACCTTTTAATATGGTTTTCTATTTTAAAATATGCCTGGAAACAGTGCTGACGACATTCGTAAATGACACATAGCCCTCTAGATCAATTTGTGCAGCTAGCACATGAAATAAACGATGCGGTCAAACTGATAAAGTTGCAATTTGAAAGTAACTTGTTCACATAGTTGTTGATTTTAAAATATTAGAAGCCAGGTAAAACCTCCTCCAAACTGGTTGCATGGTTGAGATATACTTGCAAAATGCTTTCAGAATGAAGAAATTAATAAAAGAGATAGTAAACCACAGTGATATGTGAAAGTATTAAAAGTACTCTATGTCAGCAATACCTACTTTGTTCCTCTCACTCTGGACCTCACAGACTGATAAGAAAGGAAAAGCGTTATAACCCAGAAGTAAAACTGTTGCGTGATTATAACCCTGACAACCTCCTCCTAATGAGCTTCCCTGCAGATAGAGAGAAGAAACAGCTTTGATCTTTCACAGTGAAGGCTCTGAATGAACCACTGTTTTAAGGAAGGAATCTGATTAGGTCTACTCTCCTAGTAATCAAAGTCACAAGCTACCATTTGAGGTATTTGTGAAATTCTGATAAGATTAGTTGCTCCTCGGATAAGCCACTGCAGTCAGTAGGAGCTAATTTTGGCTGGGATATGACCACAGGAAGTATCACAATGGGAAGTGAAGAATTATCTTGGTGAATATTTTACAGGGTAGAGCTCCCTCTATAGAAAATGTAAATCAGGTTTAAAGGCTTGTAGTCCTTCTCATGATTAACTATTCTATCTCATCAATATAATCATCATTATTACTGTTATTTGACAAGGTGCTTTACACTGCATGAAATGTAAATGAAAGGTAGTCCCATCTCTAAGTAGCTTAAACGATAAAAAAATCAGGACATATTTATTTCTTATGCCAACTCCCCTGAAGTTTGTTAAACTGCCTTATTTACATTAGAACCATATTTGACTTGAGAGTACCTCTTACATTTTGTAAACAAGGATATTAAACAGATGTGCGTATGTATATAATGAATAATAAATAAGCTGATAAGTTATATCAGTTTCCTCCCTTTTATCATTTCTTTGCCCCAGTGGAAAAGGGATAGGTCATTGTCAGGCTGGGAGGTAAAATATGCCTATATATTGGTGCTTGGTTTAGATCACCTATGTAAATGAGCATTTAACGAAACAGGGGATCTCTGAATGAGGAGCACAAAAGCATCACTGCCTGAGAAAAAGTATTTTCTGAACTGACACACAGTTCATGTTTGGGCCAGAACACCTCCTTGCTGCTGTATTTCCTGTGGCCAACAAACAATGCACACAGCACATGGCTTTTTCCCAACAATTTTAATCATGACACCCTTGAAAAATAAGAGTGGCCATTTAAGTATACAAAGGAAGTAAGATGAACTTCAATAAAGTAAAAGAAACCCAAACTGTTAGACTATTCAAAATTTTTAGAATAAATAGCTTTTTGTAAAGTTATAATGTTAGATTTGTTGTGTAAAAAATAAACGGATAAAATATGTTCAGCAAAACTTTATCCACTGCTAAAGAAGGCTATTCTCCTGAACAGATCCTAACACTTAAGGGTCGTACAAAGGACCGAGAAATGTATTTTTTTCTTTTGAAGCTATTATAAAACATCTACATTAAATTCCATCAGATTTTGAGACAGATTTGTAGGGGATGAGGGTGTTTGTGGAGATCAGTGACTCATTTCAGGCTGTCACTGTTATTTGTGGTCAGCCAGAAGCAACTGATAATGGAGTATTATCTGCTAAGAGAAAAGGAGGGCAAGAAAGGGCTTATGTTTTGTTGTTCATTTAAAATGAATTATCCCCATCAAAATGCAGCCTTGAGAATTTAATTAAGCAGCTGCCTAAATACTGATATTTAAAGATGTTAGGCATCTCATGTCAGGCTGCTAAACAAATGGTACAATAAAGATGCAAACTGCTTTGATTGAAGATTGAGCTTTTTCACTACTTAGTCTTCAAAGCATCTGGCTATGTTTGGAGAATGTGGGATGGTAGCTACTCTAACTCTTATCTAATGATAAGGCTGACTGTCAAACATGTGAACCAGAAAGCAAATATTACACTCTTTTAGGCTTATAAAGTCTCTTTATTTCTCTAGTGAAAGAGTATGTTTTGAAGACTATAAATTCCAGGGTTAGATGATAATATATTTCAGTGATCTAAAATTTCCAGATCTTTCAGTACCAATTTAAAAACAGTGAAATTGTTTCAAGAGGCAGTGTTCATCCAGTTATACTTAGAGAACAAGATAATTTGAGGTTTCTCAGTTATTACACAACTAGCTCCAAACTTAAAGAGGGGTTGATTCTCAGCACTTTCTGAATAACTGGGGCTCCTTCCAAGTTGGTTGTTTGGGGTTTTTTTTTTCAGCTCAGATACCTGAAATTAAAAGTCATTCATGAATAAGTTGGCTCTTCACAGTCCTTCACAACTTTGCCCTTGTCAAAAAATCTCACATCATTTCCTTATATTCCCACCCTACAATACCAGTTTGCACTGCTCCCACTTACATTTCCAAATGTGTTGTCCATACTGGCACTTAAAATTAGGACTTTTTTTTTTCTAGTACTTCTCCTCATCTGACACCATTTCTTCATTTACTTTCCTTTCAACAGTCCATTTTTTCTGAGGACCTCTTAGAAGACAGTTCACATACAATTCCACATTCTGCAGCAGCCTTATTTCTAATTCTACATGGAAAAAATAAGAGAGGGTAGGAAAAAAAACAAATGTGTCGTTGACCCTTGTAAAGATGCCTGGAAGCAAGGAAGAAGAGCTATATGAACTCAACCATGCCCTGTGTGAATTGTTAGCTGTTCTCAATGGATTACCAAGGGGACAAAAACTACAGTGTGGGTGTCACAAGCCAGAATAATTTTATCCAAATTGCCTTGACCTAAGTTAGAATTCTAGTTTGGACAGATACGATTCTTAAAAAAACTTGGAGGAAAAATACCGGTTTTGTCTGAATCTAATGTGTATATTCATATTAGTGGCTAAGTGGCTAAGTCAGTGTAATATATTAAAACTGCTGCTGTACATATCTCTGTTATATGAGGCTGGAGATGCTTCTTCAGACTAGATTTAGCCAAATCTCCAGAGCCCACTATTTCCACAACACAAACATTTCACAGCTTTCTGAGAGAAAAAGTGTTCAGTGGAGATCATAGATTATGTGTTCAGATATGTATAAAAGTGGGTGTCTAATACAAAATTTCTTACCAAATCACGAACTACTGTAAAAGCAAATTTAACAGCTTGATTTTTCTGTTGAATATGGTTTGCCTTTGATGGCACTGTACTGCAATATTTTCCCCTTTTCCAACTCATGCTTTTCTGAAAAGAGTTCGGTACCTTCCAAAGGCCATTTTTCTTTTAAGTTCTTTGATGAAGTTTGAAAGAATTTAGTTTTTCAAAAGAAGGGTGTGTCACTGATGTTGACCCTTCAGATAAAATCAGATAGGATTTGTCTGTTGATTGCAGGAGTTTAACTCTCCCCAAATGTTTCTACTGAGGTTTTTTGTTGTTTTGTTTTGTTTTCCCCTATACCAGAAGAAGGAAAATTCTGTTCACTATATTTATGCATTTCACTTTAAAAAAGACAGGCCTCTACCACCAAAAGGGAGGGTAGTTCAGCCTTCTTTTATTGATAAATGAGAAGTGGTTGCTGGAATGGGAATATTTAGGTTCAGAACCTCTTCTGTAAAGCACTGGGGGATGCATCTCATATTACTGGACACATGTATGTCATTATTTTTCTAAGTCCAACAGACGTTGAACTCATTTATGTATATTCCTAAGGTCAGAAATTTAAGTGATACTCCTATATTGCAGTGATACTTCTATATTGCAGTGATGCTCCCATCCAGGTGGATGCTGGATGCCTGCTAACTGATCAGCAATTGCACAATCAGACCTTAGGTTTTTCCCATATAGATTATTTCCTGATTTATAATATGAAAACAGATTAAATACCAGATGAGCTCATTTTACAGGTGCATAAATATAAAAGCTGCACTCCAAGAATGCACACTAACTGTAGTGTGCACTAGTTTCTTTGGCAAAAGTGAAGGGAAGAAAACACAACCATTGTCTAGAGTATACACTTGCATATTCCACAGCAATGTAAGTATGTTATAAGAAGTGGAAGACAGGCTTCCCAAAATTGAGAATATCACAAAGCAAGTGAATATTGAGCAATCTGGTCCCAAATCGCCAATTTATGCATAAATTCAGTATCAGCAGTCATATTCCACAAACTATATCTGTGAACACATTTTATGTGTAAAGGAAAAAACAGCTTTTGTCATTGGCTCTCAAAGAATTGTCACAAATGCAAAATCTCTGGAACATCTGTATCCAATACTGACACACAAAAAGAACTGTTTTGAGAACTGATTTGCCTGAACCTGGTATGCAATGTTAATAAATTTATATCAAAGAGATGTGGGGATTTTGATCAGGAAAGCTGACTTTCCTTTGTCTGTTATAACAACTAATAAGATTTGCAACTGTTGGCTAAGAGACTTGAGAGAGTTTCAGTTTTGAACTGCAAGAAAAATGCATACTTTTCAAGATGAATATAAATTATTACCACTTTTTAAGGAGCCCTCATTTTTTCATTATGTTGCCTCTAAGCACCTTTCTAACTGGAAAATTACATAGAACATACAGCAAATTGTGGGTTGTTTCTTTTTTTTTTTTTTTTTTCCCCAAAAGGTTTAAAACTGATGCTGTATTAGTAGGTTAAACGCATTCACTTCTAGAAGACATGACAGCCTGAAGTAAAAAAAAGAATATAAAGGTGAAAGGGTTATCAACTGAAGAAAGTTGTCCTGACACCAGTCTCCTGCAATCGTGGGCAAATGAATTATGTGATTTTAAATGAGTTCTCTTTGTTAAATTTTCCATGCTAAACTAAAAGATTTCACATGAATTTTTCAAAATAATTCCTGTCTTCTATTTGTCCATCACAGATGCAAATAAATAAAATGTTTTGCTTTGAAAGACAATATTTTTATAAAAACGTCTCTCTTTTTTCCTGAAAAGAAAGGCCTACACCATGTTTTGCTTCTAGTTCTAGTGTGCTTGTGCATGAGTGTATATGTGTATATCTATTTCTATGTGCCCAGACACATATATATTTTCTGTGTATGCATGGAAAATTCAGATATCCACAAATGTAGAAAACCAATAGTTAAACAGTCTGGCTTGAAGTCTTTTGAACTACAGACATGTTAAGCAGAATTCATCAGGGTTAGGTCAAATTCTTTGACCTGCTCATTTTTAAACAGTAGTAGATCTCAGTTTTATTAGATACATTTTACAAAGGCAATCTTGCTGCTATTCTACAGCAAGTACTTTTTTTGTCTGTCAGTCTTAAACTATGTTTCAGAAATTTTTCTTGATGTTATGGATAAACATTAAACAGAATGAGGAAAAAAAAACTAAACCAAAACAAATCTCTCTCTCTCTTCAGCATAGCTGCATTCAGCTGGGAATTCCATGTGGTTTTATAGACTTCCCACTTTACCATAGGCAAAGCTGCCCTTCTGTGGTTTAATTTCTTTTTCTGTAAGAAGGGGGATTAAAATAGATAGAAGTATTAGTGGAATGCCACATCCATGAGTGAACTGTGAGTGGTAGGAATTGAACCAAGACACTGAGCAACTAAAGCTTTTCCCTCTCCAGGTTGAAAGGTTCCAATCTGCAGGCAAAGTGGGAGCAGGAACTCTGCAAACCCCTCTGCAATAATTTCAAGTCTCACACTTCCCCACTATATGCATCAGATTTGCTTTTTGGTGTGTTACAAAGCCTTATCACAGAGAGAAAGATCATGAAAACAAAGGAGGATAACAGGATCCCTGACTCTACAACTAGGATAAGACGGATGCATCCACTGGGCACCTCAGCAAGTAAAGAATAACATCACAGCTTGTAACTTAATGTGTCTTTAATAGAACTGAAATCTAAGTCTCAGCCTGACTATGGACTCGGGTAAGATCATTTTAGCAACCTGAAGAAGTCCCAGACCTTTCTCTAGCCCTGAGACAATTTAACATGTTCACCTCATCTCTCCTACTCAAACTTCCTATCCTCCAAAGCAAAGCAATGCATTCAAGCCATCCGTGGACAGCAGATCCTGTCGCACACCAGCTCCCAGGCTGTACCCAGGGCAAGTCAAATGATTGTGCATGACTCCAGCCAGCCCTGAGCCAAGGATCACACAGGACATGTAGCTGAGTTTCCTTGTCCATTTTGTTTTACTACTTCATTCACGCAGCTTAGTCCCTTGGCAGCCCCTACTTGTCACACTGGTTACACTTGGTGACGATGCTACTTCTGTTTTTTGCCTCTGTTTCCTCCTGCGTGACATCATAAGAATATTTATTACTGAAGAACTGTGTGAGTAAAACATACAACAGTACCTGAGACCTGTCAAAGTAAAAAGTAAGCAGAAGAAACTTGGACTAAATCAAACGTAAAAAGTAAATATTGCTTGACTTTGTGAACAAGGCTAAGGCAGTTTGCAGAGACTTGCCTCAGATCACAGGAAAGAAAGTGGAAGATAAAAAATACAGAAATGGGACATGAGTGACATTACAGAAATACAGCGTATGAAAATCTGAGGTACTTGAAGCCGCACAAAATCAAAAAGGTTGTATTTGTGACCTAATCATATGAGATAGCTGGAGTTTGAAGCTCCGTATCAGAGTTTCTTTTGGTTTGAACAGATGATGTAAGTGCAAATACAAAGCTGGTTGCCTGTGGCTGGGGAGCAGCTCTGCAGAAATGCCCTGGGGTTCTAGGGAGGGGAAAGAGTAGGAGCCAGCACTGTGCCCTGGCAGTAGCCAAGGGCCACCAGCAGGCTGCAGGCCTGGAACTCCACGGTAGGCATCACATCTGCAGCACTTATGAGGAGGAAGCTAGACCTATTCAGCCTGGATAAGGGGCAGTTTTGGAACCCAAAAGCAGCCAGATTGTGCCTCTCAGAAGGGTAGCAAGAAGGTGAATTGCTCATTGTGGTGCTTGGCTGAAGGATGAGGGACAAGAGGCACAACTTGAAATAAAAGGGGTTCACCTTGGGTGTACTTAGAGAAAAGGTTGTGCAGCATCCATTCCTGCACGTTTCCAAGACCCAGCTGGAAAGAGCCCTGAGCAACCTGGTTTGACCTTGCAGCAGACCCTGCTCTGAGCTTCCGAAGGTCCCTTCCAACCTGAATTATTCTGTGATTCTGTAGTCCTATGAATTCAAACTGAACCACTGGTAATCAGTGTTGTATGTGTTTATTTGCAGTAAAGACTTCCACCTTCTTAAATCATTTATTAAAAAACAGTTTTATTAAGGACAGTAACTCTGTTTTATTCCTATACAACTTTTTTTACTTGCAATTGAAGGCCCATGTTATAAATCCAACCTCAATTTAGTGTTGCATTTTATGTACAAACCAGAAAAAATGTCAGAAAGAAATAAAGACAAACCAGATCCTCATCAGTTGCCTAACTCTAAGCTTATTTCTGTTGCACAGAAGCCAACCAAACCAGCAACAGGGTAGTGCCAAAGATCATCTGAGTAGTCTGCCAAAGAAAAAGCCTTAGGCCTAGCTGCTGCTACTGGAAAACCCCAGACAAATGCCTGGCAAAGAACTGGCCCCGGACTTACACATTGTTATTGTGAAGGAGGGAAAGATGACACAGTTGCCTGCACACTATTTATACACTTGTGCCCTGGAGCCTTGGCTTCTCACTCCAATTAATATAAGAAAAAAATTCTTCAGAGAAAAGCATTTCTGTTGCCTAAGGTGTCACTGTGACTATTTGTACTTCTTTTATTTTTCTCTATTTTACAATAAATTCCTAGATTCCTATAATGATCTTAAATCAATGGGAGGGTGCCATCATCAGTTTTCCATAACCAAGGGCAAATCAGACAGTGGGGAAATAAAAGCCTCAAAAAATGTAATATGAGGTGCCGTAGTTAGAAAAAGACACTGCTGAGAATGAAGTCCAGGTCTTTTGACTCCCATCTATTTGGTCTTTGCACTTCCTACTCAGCTCATTCTCATCCAGGCAGATGGTGTTGCTCATATTGCTGTGTAATTACAGCAAAAGCCAGTCCTTTATATGTATCAGTACAAACAGGCTCCTAGCCTTACAGATGTCTTTTGGGATAAAGACGTGTAGCTTGTACAATTATGTCAAACCCATAAGTCAAATGTCATTTCATATACACACTTGTTACAAGGTCACCAAAAGATCTTTCTCCCAGGGCATTGCCTCATTTTCTTTTAATCAGTGTAACTGCCCTTGGACTACACGGGGGTTTTGAGGTAGGTTTAGATTATAGTGAATAAATTGAGGGTTTTAGCATTACAGAGAGGAACTGGTAAAACTCGGAGAGAAATAACATGATCTATTAATAAGAACAGAGATAACTTTTTTATAAAAGATTTTGTGATTATAGTTAGAACTTTATGGGTCTTTCCTGAAACTTGCAACAAATCTCTCTTTACAGGTAAAACTACTTTAACTAAAGAGCTGCTCTTCACATCTTCTGAGTGGTGGAGTTATATTAGTACTTATTTTTTCTAATCCGTAGACATGATAACTGAATTTAGGATCCTGCTACACTAAATTCTGTGCATCAATATAATAGCAGGCAGTCCAGCTCAGAAAAAATTATGAATTATACAGTCATGAAAGGCAAATGCTGGAAAAAGTGAAAGATAAAATAAGTTATTTTCATAGGTAATCTATTAAGCTGGCAGCAGAGACTAGCCATTTTTATGTTTCAGTCTCTGATTAAACCACACCATCTACTAAAGAAGATGCTATTGTTTTTATTCTAGAAAAATAATGTATAAAAGTTGAAGTAGATTTTGATCTGTTAAATTGGTGTAAAAAGCTAAAATAAATGAGGAAAAATGTGATTTACACTAGCATACTACGATACATCCTTGGATTTTCAATAATAGAAGGATACTAAGCAGCCAAAACAGATTCAGTGTGGCAGGACCAGACTATTAGGAGCAAAATTTGTCCCTTTCAGAAGTTTAACTATTTCTACTAGAGATCTGTCAACATGACATGCATTAGCTACCTACTTCTTACTCTGGTGTGATTTAACCTGACATGTACACAGGTAACATAATGGCAGAATGACAGCTCTGGTACTTTAAAAACAGACAGCTGTTTCACTCAGCTCTTATTTAAAGTGCATGAAAATTAGTCTTATGCTGTGAGAAAATCACAGCAAAACAGGGGTGAAAAGAATGCTCTTGAGTGAGGTGAAAATGATAAGTTTTCTTAGTGTTTGCCATGAAAGTTGTCCTAGTGCCAGACTGGTTCCTACACGGACTTCTTGTGGAATGAAAGAAAAAATGATGTCTCTACTGTAGCATTTTCTTGGTCTGTAGCAATTTATCAGTGTGATACCAATCTCTGAAATGTCTAGCTGTTGTTCTTCTCTGAAAACACAATACGGTTAAGATAAACAGCGTTGCTTTACAGAGAAAAGACAGAAGGATAAACACAGGTTCTACAGTGGCAATCACTTTTCTTCATTCTGAAAAATTTCTTACTAGAAACAGAAGTTCCTGGATGGGAGAAGGAAATAGAGAAGACTCCATTTCTCTGTCCTGAAACAACTGAGGACTTCAATTTTATTTGGTACAAGAGATGCTATTTCAAAAGTTCAATGGAAAAGAGGCCACCAATAAAATAAAATATCTTCTTGTACAGAATGTCAGAGACTACTCTGCTAACTTTATTTTTTTTTAAATAGTTCTTGTTTAAATAAATAGATCCCAGCTGAAGAGGAGTTATTCTTTCAGTGAGGGCTAAAGGGTTTAGAATATATAAGAACGAGCCATTCCTCTAGGAATTAGAAACAAGAAGCAAAAAGGAAGATAACAGCAATTGAAATATTTACCAGCTAAACTAGCAGTAACATCAGAAACATATAAACACCTCTCAAAAACACAAAATATTTACTGCAGGGCAGCAGCTATTTGCTTTTGCAACATGTGAGAGACTAGCACTAACTTGCCTCTGCAGAATGTTGCATTAACAGGCTTCCTTTAAAACCTAGTGGGAGTAAAAGAACTCTTTAAAATACAATCATTTTTCAAGGTCAAAACTGAAACTGCACTCCATCCTGTGGCATTTTAGAAGGCAGAACTGAAAGCCCACTGGGCCTTTCTTGCTTTAATCTTCTCTCCACCTTGGGAAGGAAATTTAGTTGTGCCATCGCCTGACTTTTTTTTTCGTAGAGACAAATCCGTAAGGGGGATCTCATTTTACCTGACTCATTATAAAAGAGACTTGGGTACTCACCTGTCCCCTTCCTCACCCTGGTTTCCATGCAAAGCAAACTTAAGAGATGCAAAACGACTCACCAGAGGTCAGTTTAGTTACAATTAGAGACAATTGAGATGACTTGTTATCTTAAACATTTGACATGATTAGTCATCTCCAAAGAGACATTGGAGGAGGGAGTACTATTCAGACCTAAATGATTGAAGTTTTATGTCATGATCTCACTCAAAATTAATTTCAACATGTTTGGCATCTTGCACTCCATGATTTACTTGCATTATGCTAGTCAATTTTTACAATTATTCTATTCCATGATGTAATCTTTGACATCAGCATCCATTACTTAGCATGTTGAAGAGCTCTATTTACTTATATGATATCTTTTCCATGCATGAAATTAGTTAATTATGGCTCAGTAAAATGACTGGAAAAAGACAGGTTGGATTTACCTCACTGGAATGAAAATCTGCACTAATAAAGGTTCTACAGTCAGTAAATAGAAATCCATGTAATTCTCCATTGTACCACAGAAAACAATTATGGTTTTAGATGTTCTTTATTAACTGGTTTTGTTTCTCTCATGAAACTTGGTTGGGGTTTCCACTCTGTGGAAACTGTTCAAAAGGAACCTCTACTTCACCTATTAACTGTGCAGGAATCAAAGACACATGACTCTATGTAATGCTTATTGTCTAGTTTTCTTATTAAAATGTTTGGTTTAGATTTTGAGGGCAGACTTTACTCACAGGTTACTACAACTTCTATCTCTACTACAATCTGTACTGCTACACAAGATTTTGAATATTCTTATAATCTAGAATAAGTTTAGATTTTTTTTTTTTTTTTTCTTAATAAAATGTTCTTCTCTCTGTCTAGGTAAAATTCCAGAACAGTTTTATAGGCTTAACATCAACAAAAATTTTGGAGGTGTTTTTTTTTTTTTTTTTTTTTTTAAGTGGGAAAATACTGGAAGTCCATATATTCAGAAGAACAATGGAATATTTCATACATACCTATATATAGTTTGTTTAGAAAATTTTCAAAATTAGTTTTCCATGTATTAAGTTACAGATTCTGGTACTCTTAAGAAATTCATAAGAATAAGACTATCTGTTCATGTTCTGGGGATAGTTTGTAGAAAAACACCCAGAAAAATGGATACAGTTCAGCTCAGGAATTATGCCTTTGAAACAAAATCTGTGGTGTAGAAATGAATAACTACTAGAGTATGCGGCTGCCAACTCTGGAATTTAACATTCCACATTTCACTTAACCATAAAAAATGAAGAGGACCCATGTTCAAAGGCAAATGTAGTAAAACATTAAATTAATTTTATAGTGTGCATATTATAGGTCAAGCATGTCTAAAAGTTCCCAAAGCAAACTGCAACGATGTCACTGAAAAATATTTAACATGGAATAACATAACCAAAACTTGATAATAATAAAATACATTTCTATTGTCTCTCCTGTCTCCTCATTATGCTTCTAATAACGTATGAGGTAGTTTGGAGTATATATCAAAATCTTCTCTTGCTTTTTCTGGGTTTAGTTCTAATGATTTAACTCGCACTGACTAGAATGTTATCCATAATAAGGCCTCAATCATTTCAGTGCTACTTTATTTGAGACAAGTTATTATTCAACAAGAGCATTCCCATTACACCATAACATTAACAGACTTTGCATTTTAAGTTTGTTGTTTTTGTTTTTGTTTTTGTTTTTGTTTTTGTTTTTGTTTTAAAACCAAAACATTTATTGGCATATTCACATTATTTCCCAAACTGTAATGAAAGGATCTTCAGCTAGGTTATAAAACCAGGGGTCCCTTAACTGCAAGAATTGAGGGCTACAACATAGCAGCAAACACTGGTCACAAGTTCAAGAAAGAAAATATACATATGCTTTTATGAAATTAATGACACTAGCATAAAAATAATAATTTCCATGTTCCCATCATTCCTGAATAACAATCCTGTTCAAGAGAACTATAAGCATCCATTTATGAGTGTTTCCAGCTGGCTTCCTTTCTTATTGTAATATTAAGAAAATACAATTTAGTTGGGAGATAATGACAAAAGTTTTTAGAAGTAATAGAATATCAGATGTACCAAATAACCTGATATAAGGGGTAAGAGAGACCTGATGAGCTAAGCATGCAGATAGCCTTGTCATGGCTCAGTTTTTACCCCTAAGATGCTTTGATTCTTTATAAACATTAGATTATTACCCATGGGTCATAGCTGTCAGCAGGAAGTGAATTCCAATTTAAACCTAATTAAATGCTTTAAAGTAGTCCCAGTTAGTCCAAAGACTGAAGCATAAAGCCAGGCCTGCATAGAAACTTGGGGAATTGTTTGGTTCCTTTGTGGAAGAGGCACAAATCTGAAGCCCCAGACACCTGAGATTTTCATTGAGAAAAAAAAACAGTGAGGGTTAAAACATGGAGAGAGCTACCATTTGTAGTTTGCATTACGTTTCTTTAGTGTAAACATTATAAATCAGTCAACAGCAAATTCTAAGCACTGTTGTCAGTGAGGAAATTTATAATGGATAGAAAACAAAAAAAAGGAAGAGGAAGAATGAGAGAAACAGGGTAGAACAAGTAAAGAAGATTACGTGGTCAAGTGTCTTGTCTAAAGTCAGTCAATATATATAAGAAGTATTCTTCTGCGTCCCTCATGATTGTTCTATACAAAAGACCTCAATATGTCTCAGATCTTCCCCCTTCACTAAATGAGCTGATACCATGCAGAGATATCACCTAATTTATGACCAGATTAAAAAGGCAGAGTCAACTACCCAAATGTGTAATAGCAATCAAGAGACCTAAGTAGCTGCTAGGAACTTAAAGCCGATTCTATCATCACTTGGTAGGTGGGATTTGGATAGCAATCGCTGGAACATAGCAAGATTTCAGGAAGGCTCAGAATTTATGAGACTCCCCACTTCTGCATAATTGAAAGATCGGGGAAGCTAGCCTGGGTTCCAAAATCTGTGATAGTAATCATGCAAAACGCAGTGGGTTTGGAACTTGTGACACAGACATTTTCTTCATTTAACATTTCATTATTATTTATGAACTCAAAAAGACATCACGTCATGAAGACTGTGTTATCTGAATTTCCACCTCTTTGCATTGATGGTTCTGGGCCTTTGTCCTTTGATACAACAATATCATTAGTATGAATTCATGCATCACATTCACTTGCATTTGTTTTATTAGACATGCTGTCAAATGATGGTGTAAAGATCTCAAAACTGACAGAGCACGCTTTGTCATGCTAGCACTCAAGGAAGTTATCACTCAAGCAGAAGCTTTATTCATAAGCCATAACATAAAGTACATTCTCTGAAAGGTCTCTGAAAAAAACATTGCAATAACACAGCTCAAATGTCACTGGTATAAATAAAGTATAGGATCAAAATAAACTCTCGTGCTTCAGGGCATAGATCAACAAAGGTTTTACGCTTGATCTAAAACTTAAAAAGATTCCTGTTATTCAGTGCACGTGCATTGCCTAGCACAATGGGATCACTAGGTTCCTACTGAAGTTACTACACTGCTGCAGTAACAACCACCACAAAACTGAAGTGTGACAATTACAACACTTATTTTTAATAAGAGTATAAAGAAAATTTTCTTTATATGTGGGGAAGCTCAAATGATGATTTCTTGAATTGTTTTCTGAAATATCAGACATTACAAAATACCTTCAGCAGCACCCTCAGGTTCAATTTCCCAACTATCTACCCAAGCTACGTTTACATAAGAAACCTTTGATGGGAGAATATTAAGCTGTTAGTGTTGAGGATGCAATAACCACATTATACACACTTCAGGAGCTTGCTTTTGAACTAGCATTGGTTTTGTGCTGTAGATTTCAGGTCATCATCACTTGCTGCATGCTAGGTACAAAGCGAAAGAGCACCTTTGGTTTATGTTAACCCCAAAATTATGGATTTCCTGTGATACAAGACCACTCCATGATGCAATCCAAGAAGCAGTTGGAGGGGTTAACTGGATGATTAGCTTCAGAAGCATGTTCCTGACCTGAAGTAAACTGCTGCTGTAGACACAATAGTCTTAGTCTCAGAGCATGCGCCAAAGTACCATTGAAGTAAAAAGTACCATCTGGAATGCCCGAAGAAAAACCCTAACAAGCCCCAGGTGTCACAAAGTCTTTCAGTGCACCCTTTGAACCAGGAAAAGTTACACTCCAATGCCTAAAAACATGGAGCAACCTTAAACACAATACAGCTGTGAGCATGTTCCAGTGCTGGATGTCTTCTCAAAAGCTGTATGGCAGAGGAAACGCACAATGATCTGTCTTTTGCCAGTCTCTCCATGTTATTACAGAAGCAAGAAAATGCCCCTAAGGGGAAAGCTTCTCCACACAGAGCAGAAATCTCATATCAGTCTCTCACTAGTAAGGACTAAGTACGAAATTTGGCTTCCTAGAAGATGTCAGTCGCTCACTGACAAACGGGAAGAGGCCCATGAATACAGTCGCATCTTTCCTTTTCTTGCCATCACTTCTCAGGCTTTCTCAAACCTTTTGATACCTTGACTGTGGGTCTCTGTTCTGATACTGGAGGCTGAGTGCCAAGATGAGGTTTACCAGAAAAGCCAAATCTGTCTAGCAGCAAGGCACATAAGAATTCAGGATAACATCAAAACAATTTGATGCCAACCCCAAACACATGAATGTAACCTAAGCCATTGACTCCCTTGCCAGCTACATCCAGTGTGTGCTCAGACATGTTAAGCTGCCGAGGCCAGCCCAGGCAGACATGCTCTTTATGAACACACAATGGATACATTATGCAAGAAAACAAAAGCTCACAGGTGAAAATTAGTCTAGGGGGAATGGGTTTGACTTAGGAGGAAACCACACATCATACCACTGTCAAAGATTCAGCCCATCAGTATCTGTCTGTGTTTTTACTACTATCTTTAGGTTTGAAATCCTAAGAAAAACTAGAAAGCTATGGACACCTTGGGGTGATCTTCCAAGCATCTGATGTGGTGATGGAGAACCACCTCACACAGAATAGGTTATGCAGGCATAACCGTGTTTTAGCTAATTGCATGGTATGCCACTACTAAGTCTCATTTCCCTACAGCTATGGTTGCTTAAGAGACCCTTTCATGTCTCCTCATATTGCTTGTTTTTTGTGGAGTTTTAAACTCAAAGTTGAAGCTGGCTCCTTGATAAATGCCTTTTTTCTAAGGAAAGACACTCACGTGTCTACTGCTTTACACAGCTCCTGGTGGTTACTGCGTCTTGATAGTGCTCTTCCTTGGGATCCTGTTAAAAAGGGTTACATATCAGAGGAGAGAAAATTTATTGTGTCAACATTAATACAGGTTTGTTCTCTGTGGTGGTGATGGACTACCATTGTGGTAGGCAGATTACATGTCACCTGATGACCTCATCTGTGGTCATTTAGGTCTTACTACTGTCCATCACTATTTTCATATTAGCTCAGGCTTTCCAATAACATTGTTTATATGCACATCATGGAACAAAGACTTTATGAACTCGAACCACCACAAGAAGAAAAAATTATGTATTTGAGCAGCTGATTTAACAGATACATCAAAGCAAGGCTATTTTTTCCAGCTATCCTTTGTAGCTTAAGTGTTCGAAGAAAACATATAACCCCTGTACCATTGAAGAAATCTTGAACCTAAATTAAGCATGTGCTTAATTTTTCTTCATGGTAAGTAATGTTTCATCATCTTTTTTTTTCTTTATAGAGAAATGTAATGTCTCTGTATATACTATAATATACTACACTCGCTATTTACTATGTGCACACATACACTTACACATGTACACTCACATATGTATATGCACGTACAAGATTTGAGCATCAGCAGACACAGTTTTGAAACTAAAGGATTTGCACAAAGGTCAGTCCAGACCTTTGCTCGCTAGTTTTTTCAGAGTGTACCTTCAGACACTTTGATCTCAGGATCTTAGCTCTAAAATGAATATATAACCAAGTTAGGAACAGTGTGCAGAAGCATGAGTTAAACAAACAGGCGCGGGCACAAAAGGGTGTTGCTCAGGTTTGAGACATTTGTTTGCACGACTACTTGTAGACCAAGGTGAAAAGTGCAACTGGCTTCTTGGGCTGAACAGAGTGTGTAAACAAGCATAAAAGAGAGATTAACTCTCACCATCGAGAAATGTTTGTTCTCTTGAAATCAATGGGTGATTCATGACAACAAGAAAAGGGCAAATATTGAGACAAAAGGCTCCAGCCTGTGGTTTGTATTCAATCAGCTCTTAGTATCAGGTAAACTTGTTACAGATACACAAATTACTCATGCACTAGGCTGTGATTTCACTAAGGTAAGAAGTGTTGACGTAGATAGAGCAAATATAAGCAACAGACTGTCTTCTAGCTGATCCCTCTTTAATCCTCCTCAGCTGATGACAAATTGCCATTTACAGAATGCTTTGTGCAAATGTAAGCCCTTCAGATAACAGAAACCCACCGAGGCAGGGAGCTGCAACAGAAGTGACACATTCCCACTAGATAAACAGCCTAAACAAACAAATAAATATAAAGTAAACCATTTTGCAAATATCAATAACGTTTTTATTTTTCCCTGAATCATGGTTTTTGTGACCTATGTGAAACTAAAGTTTCTGTATGTTTTCCTTTAAACAGAGGTTTCTGTGATGTTAATACATATATTGGTCTAAATTGTTTATATTAAAGACAATGTTTATAGAGGATTTCTCCTTTAAAGTTCTGATTTCACTAGACATGCAAAGGCTCCCTATAATCAAGACAATGCAGGGCTATAGTAGGACCTTGCTGTCTGCATCAGGGTCCTGTCCTTCCTGAAAGTAACAAGGGTCTATCAGATGTCAAGGTTTCTGTTAGAGGTAGTAAGTTTTATTAACCAGCAAGTTTTAAAAGTTTTACCTCTAGATATAAATCTTGCTTTAAATACACCACCGTGGCTAAAATGCCACTGCTATGCATAAGTGATGCCATAAAGGCTTTGAAAATGCTTCTGTCGTACTTCAGATCAGTTTGTATCTGCATTCTTTCATTTTGGGAGGCTGAAATGGCAAAATCAGTCCCACTAGAACACTGACTCAAAGCTCAGAACTCCTGATCATCTAGAAATCCCATTGAGCTCTTCCAGAAATTTACCCCAGAGCACTGGAAAAATAGGTAAAGGAGAAACAAAGAGAGTGAGAGTGCCTAATGACTGGCTTAAGTTTGAACTGTTACCTGAGTAACATGATATATGTGAGAAATCTCTTGCAGTGTAACAGTGAATAAAAAAGAGTACACACATAGGAAGAAAGGGGTTCCAGCATGGTGAAGACAACAGTTTGTTTGGGTTTTAGGACATGTTCCTAAAATATAACTGTTTTCTAAAATTATTGACCTGTACATACACAGGGGAATAGGGAGGGTTAAAGCATATTTTTATTTCATCACATTTGCCACTGACACCATGGACAGAATGAGAAAGAGGAATTCAGGTTTAAAAATATGTTTAGGAAAAGGGCTTAAACAAACCTAGACTTTTGTACATCACAGCTGCCAGTAGCTCTCACAGGTTATGTATATGCTGGTAATGTGTCAGGTCTCTCCTCTAGACTTGATACTGAAAGTTTCTATAGGTTGTGTCCATCTACCCATATTCTCTTTTTACCTAACACAGGTGACTGAGCCTAGACACTGTTCCAGGGAACAAGCTCCTGGAATCACAGAATCTTAGAATGATTTGGGTTGGAAGGGATCTTCAAAAGTCATCTAGTCCAACCCCTCTGCCATGAGCAGGGACATCTTCAACTCAATCAGGTTGCTCAGAGCTCCATTCAGCCTGGCCTTGAATGTCTACAGGGATGGGGCATTTACTACCTCTCTGGGCAACCTGGGCCAGTGTTTCACCACCCTCTTTGTAAAAAAAATTCTTCCTTATATGTAGTTCAAATCTCTTGTCCTTTAGTTTAAAATCATTATCCCTTGTCCTATTGCTAGAGGACCTACTACAAAGTTTGTCCCTATCTCTGTTGTAAGCCCCCTTTAAGTACTGAAAGGCTGCAATAAGGTCTCCCTGGAGCCTTCTTTTCTCCAGGAAGAACAACCCCAACTCTCTCAGCCTTTTATGAGAGGAGAGATACACCAGCCCCCTGATCATCTCCATGGCCCTTCTCTGGACCCACTCCAACAGGTCCATGTACTAAATGAGCGCGCTAGTAGGCGAAGGCCATGTGAAGGATCACGTACTGAAGTGCTTGTATTCAAATCCATGTCTTGGCTTTGTTTTATTTACCGGTATTTATATAGCCACAAGTTCCAAGCTGGACTTGTTCAGTGTAGCCTTCACATGATATCCACAGCTTGTGCTTTTCCAAGTATGAAATGAAGTTGGCCAGCCCCTCAGGAGATGCTGTGTACCAGACTTAGTTATCTGGCCAATCTTTCATCCATCAACTTAGTAGCAAATGAAGCACAGGACTTTGGAGAGCAGAAGCTGCAGCTCTTCATACCAGCTGGTGAGAAGCTCTAGTCAAAACAGTCTAGTTCAGCACAGTACTCCATGGTACAGCCCTAATCAAGTATAGGTGTTTAATTCAAGTTAGATGAAACTCTCTTCAAGTTAAATTTAGGCATTCAAACCCCTGGTTCTCAATTGCACTGCACTTGTCTGGGCACACTCCTTTCCTGGGTGCAACACTTGGCTGGGTCATATTACCTGAAAAATATGTGTCACGGCCACACGACTGGCTGCTAAGGAATAACTCATGCAGCGGGACATGGGAAAGTTCAGAGGTTAATACAGGGTAAATCACTACGTCTCTGGAGAGGTGGGAATCCAAAGGCAAAGAGTTACTGTTTTCTAGTCTGCTTCTGGAGGAGAAAAGCTATGCACTATTCTATACATGGAGGTAGGGGCAAAAGTATAAATGACCCTTTCACTAAATAATTTGGGGAACTCAGTATAAATGTCTTCTTGGCAATCATTTCCCTCCATTTTTCTCCAGCATTTTGAACTGTTTAGAACTGGTAGATATGCTATAAGTAAAATGTGGTTTTATGTCATCCAAAAGAAATAAACAGCTCCTGGATCCCTGGATAAATTCCAGGTCTGTTTAAAAGGGTTTTGTTTTTCATTTTTAAACAGGGGACTTAAAGTCAGGCTGATGCAAACCCATGCAGCCCAGCATAGCTGAGAATTCAAAGACAGCTTTGTTAAAAGGTTAATAAAAGAGACCTTTTTCCTCCTGGTGTCTTATTAAAAGCAATCAAGGTATCAGTGCATTTTTCTTCAGACTTCTGAGGTACGGTCTACCCTTTTCATTCTGGTTTACTGCCAGAGTAACCATATTAGCTGCTTTGCTACTGGTGTAATGCAAAGCGGTAGATGCCTTCATTTGTTGAAAAGAAAATATATCTGGTTTAATAAAATATTTACTTTTCCATTATTCTAGTTTGTTAAAGTGAGACAAAGAATGATAACTGTGATCTTGCTGCCTTTCATTTTGAAGGGGAAAAAATTTAAAATTACTCCTACCCTGATTAACAAACTATAGACAATAAGAATGTTATAGACAGAAGGACAGGGATAGCCTTTAGTCTTCTTATTCAGGTTTAATTTCTTGATGGCACAAGCCTAAAAATGATCTGTTTAGAAGACAGCAAAGAAGCCTGCTTCTACGAACTACAGACTAGGATGCTTTTCCAGCATAATGGAATTTGAATTCTTTTATAAACATACCCATACTGATACTACAACACGTTGGTATTGCTTAAGTTGAAGAGAATTTTCTGTCTCGGAGCATGCCCGTACCAGGAACTCTCCTAGTCTTGTGAGAGGAGAGCAATCACAAGTCATAATAAAGGCAAAGCAGAAGAGAGTTGAGGTGAACAAATGTTAGAGGTGAAACAGTTATATTTACAGGCTATTTGAAGACAGTAGGAAGGCTAAAAGTGCACAGTCAGTTTTGGAGAAGTTGGTTTGGAACCTGAGATGTTCAGCTGAAAGAGATGAGGGAATGAGGAGACGAGGCTAATGCTAGCCCAAGGCTGAGGGTTTAATGAGGAAAATGCACAGAAGCTTGGAAAAAATTTCTATGAAGAATCTGAAGTCATCTAATCCATATAAAGCTTTTCTATATGTATGTGTTTACAGTGGCTCTTAAGTAATGTATAAATATATAGTTAGGAAAAATACTTTCATAAAAGAGCTTACAATCCAAACCAATAAAATGAAGAGGATGAGGAAAGATTGTGTCAATATTTTTGATAAAACAAGAAGCACCAGGGATTTTATGGCTTTTCTTGTCACAACGGAAATAATCTTTTATATTTACTAAATTACTGTAGGATTACTGAGTCTTAGGCCCATGTAATGTACTGGTACTAATACTAAATAATACCAATACTAATAAACACTATTGTAAAAATATCTCCTTTTTTCCATCAGTAGACATAAAGAATATATAGAATCATACAATCATTTTGGCTGAAAAAGACCTTTAAGATCATCAAGTTCAACTATTAACCGAATACTACCTACCTAAGAACCTCATCTATGCATCTTTTAAACATCTCCAGGGATGGTGACTCAACTACCTCCCAGGGCAGCCTGTTCCAATGCCTAACACTTACTGTGAAGAAATTTTTTCCCAATATCCATTCTAAACCTCCCCTGGTGCAACCTGAAGCTATTTCCACTTGTTCTATTGCTTGTTATTTAGGAGAGAGACTGACACCCTCCATGCTACAACCTCCTTTCAGGTAGCTGTAGACAGCAATAAGGACTCCCCTCAGCCTCCATTTCTCCAGGCTAAACAATCCCAGTTCCCTTCGCTGCCCCTCATCAGACTTATTCTCTAAATCCTTCACAGGCTTATTCCCTGTCTCTTACTATCATTGCCATTTCACAATTAAGATTAATAAGGTAGAGATGACCAACTCAAAGGTCATGCAGAAGATCAAAACCAGAGAAAAGACCAGAAGCAAATGGTGTTAGTCAGTTCAAGAACAGGGGTACTAACTATTTGATCACCATGGATACTTATCACCATTTGAAATACCTTATATATTCCAGTCTCAAGAATTACCTTCCTTTTGAATCTCTACATATTCCTATTCACACATTTAAATTACTGCTAATCTTATTAGTATTGATATTAAAGTACTATTCTAAAAGAAACATCTTTACAAATTCTATGAAAGTTATTAAGAAAACATGAAAACATATTATTGATAATTATGACATTGTAAAAAAGCCCCATTCTTTCCTAAAGTTCATAAGTTTGATGTTTTAACTACATGGTTTTCTTTGTTCTTCAAGTTTCCATGCAACTGGACCCAAAGGTTAGTCTTCCTCTGAGAATGTTCAGACTTTCAGGCAGATGCATAGCAGCTTCAAATATTTTTCTTTATCTTCCCCCTCATTTTAAAGAGATCATATCTCCTTAAAATTTCAAGAATAAAGCAGAACAAATGTTATTAAGTGTTTACTAAAAAATTCCATGTCATGAAGATTTCACAATCTCTTTGCATGTTTGATATTTTATATTTTGCAACTGTAATACGTTGACTTATGTTTTGTTTGTAATCTATGATAAACCTGAGTTCATTTCCTTTAGATTTGTTCTCTAGGTAAAAATGATGTATTTAAACACCTTCTTATTGTAACGTAAGTATAGTGTTCATATTTTTCTTATTGGATTGAATATTCTTCAATGCAAATCACTTGTCATTACAAAAACAAAAGAACATATACATTTTACTCTAAACATGCTTTAACAAATCTTTTTTCATTTCTCATATGTGAGAACATCCTCGCCTTATCTTTTGTATTGTTTATTTACCCTTTTTTCTCAACTCAACAGCAAAACCAGTTGTGTCATATAAAGATTTACAACCTCTTTAAACTCATTTCAGAGCTCTTAGGTTCTCATGGGCTAGCAATGACCAGCCCAACCGTGTAATGTTTGCATTATGAATACAGTAGATCAATGTTTGCTTAAAAAAAAAAAGAGAAAAACCAGGA